>NW_028134986.1:0-110000 GCF_964662115.1 Mustela nivalis
GCTTCAGAACCTTGACCTTATCTCCAATCACTGCCCAGGTTTGAAAATGTTGCAGAAATCCGAACTCGTTCCCTTGGCATGAAACCTCGTGGTTGGCATGTTGTCCAACGTTCAGTGTAGTTGAAACCAGTGTGGCACATGAGACCCAGCCCATGCTTGAGGGCCACATTGGTCTCAAACACACATTGTGACCCTCAGCCTGAGCCCGGTCCTCAGGCAAGGCCTCTCAGTGGCTGCATGAAGAAACAGCATATTGGGCTTGCCATGCCCCTAGACCCTAATTTTTAACCATATTTCGGGTTGTCCCTTCACTCTTGCGCAGGGCTCTGCTTTGGAATTCCTCTTTTGGTGGGACACCTCAGGTAACAAACCTTAAAGGAGTCCTCCCATCCCACAGATTCACGAAAAAGAATTGGGATAGGGCCAAATCCACAGAGAGGAAGATTCGTCCATGGCCCATGAGGCCTCTCCGACATTCCACGGCCATCGCTGATACAAAATCCAGAGACAAAAGCCTAACTAAGCGCCTCAGACTCGCTCTTTCTTCATATCCTGAAGAGTTCTTCTCATGATTAGTAGTTCGGCCGTGCCATACCTATGTTCCCAAACCTAAGCTGAGTTTGTGTTTTTTGAGTTCTGTCCTCAAATTCCTGGGCCACACACCCTCCAGGCTGGGCCCCTGGAACCACACATTAAGACTGTGCCTAACCAATCCATGGGAATTCTGCCCATTCCATTATCCAAAACCGTACAAATTAGGAGAAACCTCCAAATTCCCTGAAGCCATACCAATGGTGTAGGTTGTCTGGGACAAAAAAGGGCCGTCTGACACCAGCTGAGCATCTACCTCCACTCATACCATAGATGGATGTCCCCAGAGAAGAAGATTGACCAGACAGGACCCCAGGCCATAATGGGATCCATAGCTTTGGTTTACAGGCATGTCTCCTCAAAAGCCTGGTTTCCAATCCCAGCTGAGGGCTTCTCCTGAGGCACCCATCAGAACAAATCTCGTCTACACATGGGAAACTTGCATGTTGGAGCTCTCTCAAAGCCTCTGGTTAGAAGGACATTTCAGGTTCCCGGTGCCAGCGCCTCATTCCAAGGTCTCCATGGAGACACACCCACATTAGGACCCATCCACAGGAGAGTCCATTTCAACTCAGCCCCCTCAGTTGCTCCCCCTGATCCAGCAGATCTAACCCGTCTTGTCGCTAGGAGATGATTGGAATGAGAGGCAGGCTTCCCAGACATCCATACTTAGAACCATTCTCAGAATTATGCTGTATGGGAAGTCCTGGAGCCAACCAACAGGTCTCAATAGTCCCGCAGAAGAATCTATACTGTTTGGAGCATCTCACAACTCCCATCGTGGGCAAACCTCCATGGCCTCGTGATCCCGCCCCCTGTGCTTCATGAAGGGGCCATCAGGGACAGAAGCTCCAACCTGATCGATCGTCTGATCCTCGCCCTGACTTCAGATGCAGGACATCTTGATTCAGCTCTGCAGAGTGTGTCTGCCGTGCCCTTGCCCAGAAACGTAAGTCTAGTTTGTGTTCTCAACTTCCATCCTCACATTCCTGGCCCACAAGCCCTCCAGTTTGGCAATTCCAGAACTACAAGGCAGCACTCTGCCTGCTTTCCGGAAGAAAAACATTGCCCTCTGGGTCTACCCAGATTCCCCAAATGAGGATCAACCTGCATGCCACTTGACTGGACCCCAATTATACAGGCTGCCCTGGGCACTACTGCCCTTTCTGGCACAGCCTGAGACTGAACCTCCTGGCTCGCACCCACCCAGCTAGCCACACACTGAGCACATCAGACCCGCCATGGCCTTAGGTCATCATCTCTTTCCAACCTCGGTTTTCAGGCTTCAGAACCTAAACCTTATCTCCAGTCACCACCCAGGGTTGAACATGATGCAGGAATCAGAACTCCTTCCCCATGGCAAGAAACCTTGTGGTTGGCATGTTGTCCAACGTAAAATGTAGTTGAAACCAGTGTGGCCCATGAGGCCCTGCAGATGCTTGAGGACCAAGTCGTTCACAAACATGCATTCTGACCCTCAACGTGAGCCCAGTTCTCAAGTAAGGCCTCTCAGTGGCTGGACCAAAAGACAGCATATTGGGCTTCTCATGCCCCTAGGCCCCAATTTTTAACCAGATTTCTGGTTGTCCAGTCTCCCCTCCCCAGGGCTCGGCTTTGGAATCCCTCTTTTGGTGGGACACCTGAGGTAACAAAACTGAAAGGACTCCTCCCATCCCACAGTTTGACCCAAAACAATTGGAATCGGGCCAAATCCACAGAGTGGAAGACTCGTCCATGGCCCATGAGGCCTCCTGGACATTCCACGCCCATCGTTGACACAAAATCCAGAAACAAAAGCCTGAACAAGTGCCTCACAATCTCTCTTTCTTCATATCTGGAAGAATTCTCCTCACGGTCTGTAGATCGGGCCTGCCATACCTACGTCCCTAAACCTAAACTGAGTTTGTGTTTTAGACTTCTGTCTCCACAGTCCTGAGGCACACACCCTGCAGGCTGGGGCCCCTGGAGCCGCATCAAAACTGTGCCTTCCCTCTCCACGGGAATTCTGCCCATTCCATTGTCCATAATCATAAAATTAGGAGAAACCTCCAAAGTCCCCAAGGCCTTCACAATAGTGTAGGCCGCCTGGGACAAACAAGGGCCATCTGACACCAGCTGAGCATCTAACTCCACTAATACCTTAGATGGATGTACACAGAGAAGAAGATTCAACCGGACAGGCCCCTAGGCTCTAAACGGAGCCATTGCTTTGGTTTCCAGTTATCTCTCTTCAGAGGCCTATATTCCAATAACAGTATATGGGGGTTTCCTGAGGCACGAATTAGAACAAATCTCGTCTCCACATGGGAAACTTGTCCTTTGGAGATGTCTCAAAACCTCCGGTTAGGAGAATCCTTCAGGGCCCATGCACCAACGCCCCATTCCAAGGTCTCCATGGACACAAACCCACATTAGCATCCATCCTCAGGAGAGTCCATTTCAACTCAGCCCCCTTGGTTGCTCTGACAGAGCCAGCATATCAAACCTGTCTATTTGCTAGGAGACAACTGCAATGTGAGGCGGGCTTCCCATGCATCCATCCTAAGATCCCTGCTCTGGTGTCATTCTGTATGGTATGTACTGGAGTGATACAAAAGGTCTCAATTGTTGATCAGAAGGAATCCTTGTTGTTTGGAGCATCTCACAACTCCCATCGTGGGTAAACCTCCAAGGACTGGAGATGCTGTCCCTTTCATAAAGTGGCCAGAATGGACAGAAATTCAAACCTAAGCCTAGGTTTGAACCTCGCCCTGACTTCAGATTCATGATATCCCGATTCAGATCTGCAGAGGGTGCCTGCCGTGCCCTCGCCCAGAACCTATGCCTAACATGTGTTCTCAGACTTCCATCCTCACACTCCCCGTCCACAAGGCATCCACTTTGGAAATTCCGGAGCCACAATGCTGCACTCTGCCTGTCCTCCAGAAGAAAAACATTGCCCTTGGGGCTACCCAGAAATTTCAAATAAAGATCAACCTGCACGGCACTCAGTTGTACCCCAATTATACAATCTACCCTGGGCACTAAGGCCCTGTCTGACACAGCCCAAGCTTGGACCTCCCGACCAACACCCAGACAGCTGGCTCCACGCTGAGCATATCGGACCCGACATGGCCTTAGGTTGTCATCTCTTCCCAACCTCGGTTTTCAGACTTCACAACCTGGACCTTATGTCCAATCACTACCCAGGGGTGAATGACATGCAGAAATCAGAATTAATACTTCCCCATGGCAAGAACTCATGTGGTTGACATGTTGACTATCATTCAGTGTAGGAGAAACAAGCATGCACCATGAGTCCCCACCCATGCTTGAGTACCACGAGGGCATAAACACGCATTGTGACCCTCAGCATGAGTTCTGTCCTCAATGAAGGTCTCTCAGTGGCTGGACCATTAGAAGGCATATTGGGCTTGCCATGCCCCTAGGCCCGTATTTTTAGTTAGATTTCTTGTTGTCCAGGGCTCTGCTCTGGAATCCCTCTTTTGGTGGGACACCTTAGTTAACAAAACTGAATCCCACAGATTAACCCAAAACAATTGGGATCTGGCCAAATCCACAGAGAGAAACACTCTTCCATGGCCCATGAGGACTCCTCGACATTCCACGGCCATCTTTGACACAAAATCCAGGGGCAAAAGCCTGACAAGTGTCACACTTTCACCCTTTATTCATATCCCAAAAAGTTCTCCTCATAGTCTGTAAATCGGGCCTGCCATACCTACGTCCCCAAACCTAAGCTGAGTTTGTGTTTTAAGACATCTGTCCCCAAAGTCCTTGCCCACACACCCTCAAGGCTGGGCCCTTGGAGCCACACATCAGGTCTGTGCCTGCCCACTCCACAGGAATTCTGCCCATGCCATTGTCCATAATCATACAATTTAGGAGAAACCTCCAAAGTCCCCGAGGCCATCCCTATAGTGTAGGCCGCCCGGACAAACAGGAGCGGTCTGACACCAGCTGAGCAACTACCTCCATTTCATAAAATAGACAGATGTCGACAGAGAAGAAGATTGAACCAGAGAGGCTCCTAGGACCTAATTGGATGCATTGCTGTGGTTTCTATGTATCTCTCCTCAGAAGCCTGGTTCTAATACCAGCATATGTGGGTTTCCTGAGGCACCAATTAGAACAAATCTTGTCTCCGCATGGAAAACTTGCTCTTTCGAGTTGTTTCAAAATCTCCGGTTAGAATCCTTTAGAGCCCTGGGGCCACCACCCCATTCCAACGTCCTCATGGACACAAACACACATTAAGACCCATCTTCAGGAGAGTCCATTTCAACTCAGCTCCCACGATTGCTCCTGCATAGCCATCAGATCGTACCTGTCTTGTGGCAGGGAGACAATTGGTGTAAGAGGCAGTCTGCTCAGGCATCCATCCTTAGAACCCGGCTCTGGAGTCATTCCATATGGGATGTCCTGGAGCCATCCAACAGTTCTCAATTTTCCCGCAGAAGGAATCCTTGCAGTTTGGAGCATCCCACAACTCCCAACGTGGGAAAACCTCCATGGCCTCGAGATTCCACCCCTTTGATGAAGGGGCCATCATGGACAGAAACTCCAACCTGCGCCTAAGTCTGATCCTCGTCCTGACTTCAGATGAATGAGATTTTGATTCGGATCTGCAGAGGGTGCCTGCCGTGCCCTCGCCCTGAAACTTAAGTCTAGCTTATGATCTCAGACTTACGTCCTCATACTCCTGGTCCCGACGCCCTTAAGTTTGGCAATTCTGGACCCACAATGCTGCACTCTGCCTGCCCCAGTGAGCTTCCCTGACACAATAAATGAGGATGAACCTACATGGAACTCAACTGTACCCAAATTATACAGTCTAACCTGGGCACTAATGCACTGTCTGACACAGCCTGAATCCATACCTCCTGAAGAACACCCAGAAAGCTGACCGCACACTGAGCACATCGGACCCTCAATGACCTTAGGTTATCATCTCATCCCAACCTCGATTTTCTGGATTCAGAACTTAGATCTTATCTCCAGTCACTGCCCAGGGGTGAACATGATGCAGAAATCAGAATTCCTCCTTCCCCATGGAAAGAAACCTTGTGGTTCGTATGTTGTCCAAAGTTCAGTGTAGGAGAATCAAGCATGGCCCATGAGTCCCCGCCCATGCTTGATGCCTACATTGGGCACAAACATGCATTGTGACCCTCAGTGTGAGCACTGTACTCAAGTAAGACCTCTCAGTGGCTGGACCAAGGTACCCCATATGGGGATTGCCATGCCCTTAGGCCCCCAATCTTATACAGAGTTCGGGTTGTCCAGTCGCCCCTTCCCAGGGTTCTGCTCTGGAATCCCTCTTTAGTGGCACACCTGAGGTAAAAAAAAAACAAAACAAAACAAAAAAAAAAACAGAATGGACTCCTCCCATCCCACGGAATGACCCCAAAATATTGGGATCATCCAAATCCCCATAGAGGAAGTCTCACCCATGGTCCATGAGGACGCCCCTACATTCCACGGCCATCAGTGACACAAAATCCAGAGTCAAAAGCCTGAGCAAGTGCCTCACACTCACTCTTTGTTCATATCCTGAAGAGTTCTCCTCAAGGTCTGTAGATCGGGCCTCCCATACCTATGTCCCCAAACCTAAGACGAGTTTCTGTTTTCAGACTTCTGTCCCCACAGCTCTGACCCACACACCCTCCATGCTTGAGCCCCTAGAGCCACACCTCAGGATTGTGCCTTCCCTCCACAAAGGAATTCTGCCCATTTCATTGGCCACAAACTTGCAAATTAGGAGAAACCTCCAAAGTCAAAGTGGCCATCCCAATAGTATAGACTGCCCAGGACAAATAGGGGCAATCTGACACCAGCTGAGGAACTACCTCCACTCAATCCCATAGACAGATGAACCGAGAGAAGAAGATTAAACCAGACAGGCCCCAGGCCCTAATCAGATCCATTGCCTTGGTTTCCAGGCATCTCTCCTCAGAGTTCTGGTTTCCAATACCAGCATATTAGGGGTTACTGAAGCACCAATGAGAACAAATCTTGTTTCCCCATGGGAAAAATGCTTCTTGGAGCTGTGTCAAAACCTCTGGTTAGGAGCATCCTTCAGAGCCCTGGTGCCACTGCCCCATTCCAAGGTCTCCATGGACACAATCCCACATTATGACCGATCCTCAGGAGAATGCATTTCAACTCAGCCCCCTCGGCTGCTACATCATAGGCAGCAATCAAACGTGCCATTTCGCTAGGAGACAATTGGAATGCAAGGCCGGATGCCCAGGCATCCATCCTTAGAACCCTGCTCTGCAATTGTTCCATATGGGATGCCCTGGAGCCATCCAACAGGTTTCAACTGACCCGCAGAAAATCCTTGTGGTTTGGAGCATTTCACTACTGCCATCATGGGAAAACACCAATGGCGGTGTGATGACCCCCCTTCATGAAGGGGCCATCATGGACAGAAACTCCAACCTGAGCCAACATATGAACCTCGCCCTGACCTCAGATGCATGAAATCTCAATTCAGCTCTGCAGAGTGTGCCTGCCATGTCCTCGCCCTGAAACCAAAGCAAAGCTTCAGTTCTCAGACTTACATCCTTGCATTCCTGGCCCCAAGGACTCCAGTTTGGCAGTTTCGGAGCCAGAATGCAGCACTCTGCCTGCCCTCCAGAAGAAAGACTTTGCCCTATGGGGCTACGGAGAAACCCCAAATAATTATCTTCTGCATGCCACTCAACTGTACCCCAATTATACAGCGTATCTGGGCACGAATGCCCTGTCTGGCACAGCCTGAGTGCAGACCTCCTGAACGACACCTAGAAAGCTGGCCCCAAACTGAACACATCGGACCCGCCATGGCCTTAGGTCGTCATCTCTTCCAAACCTCGGTTTTCAGGCTTCAGAACCTAGACCTTATCTCCAATTAGTGCCCAGAGGTGAACGTGATGCAGAAATCAAAACTCCTCCTTCCCCATGGCAAGAAACCCTGAGGTTGGCATGTCCAAGGTTCACTGTAGGAGAAACCTGCAAGCTCAATGAAGTCCCGCCCAATATTGAGGACCACCTTGGGCACAAACACACATTGTGACCCTCAGCATGAGTCCACTATTCAAGTAACGTCTCTCAGTGGCTGGACCAAGAATCTGCATATGGGCTTGCCATGCCCATAGGACCCCAGGCCTAACCAGAGGGTGGGTATTCCAGTTGTATGTACCCAGTGCTCTGCTCTAGAATCCCTCTATTGTGGGAACACATGAGGCAGAAAACAGGACTCCTCCCTTCCCACAAAATGACCCCAATCTCTTGGGAGCTGGACAAATCACCAGAGAGGGAGACTTCCATGGCCCATGAGACCATGCTTACATTAAATGACCATCATGAATACAACATCCAGAGACATAAGCTTGAACGACCGCCTCTCACTCGCCTTACTTTCTAATCACAATGAGCTCCCCTCACGGACTGTAGATCACTCCTGCCATAACCTCAGCCCCAAACCTCAGCCGAGTTTGTGTTTTTGGATGTCTGTCCCCACAGCCCTGGCCCACACAGCCGCCAGGCTGGGGCCTCTGGAGCCACACCACAGGACTGTCCTGCTCTCTCCAAGGAGACTATGCCCATTCCATTGCCCATAACCCCACAGAATAGGAGAAACCTCAAGGCCCCCGAGGACATCCCACTACTATAAGCCTCTCTGGACAAAGGCATCCTGACACTAGCTGAGCAACTACGTCCATGCAGAAACACAGACAGATGTCGGCAGAGACAGTAGATTGAACCAGACAGGCCCCTGGGCCCTAATCTGAACTCTTGCTTTGGTTTCCAGGTGTCACTCCTCAGAGGCCTGGGTTTGAAGACCAGCATCTGGGGCTTTCCTGAGACACCAAACAGAACAACTATCGTCTACACATGGGAAGCTTCATTGTTGGAGCTGTGTCAAACCCTTCGGTTTGGAGAAACCTGCAGAGTCCCTGAGCCACCGCCACATTCCAAGGTCTCCATGGCCACCAACCCACACTATGACTCATCCTCAGGAGAGTCCATTTCAACTCAGCCCTCTGAGAAACCCGCCCAAGAGCCTGCAGATTGAGCCTGCCTTGCCCCAAGCAGCCAGTGGGAATGTGAGGTGGCATTTGCAGACATTCATGCTTAGACCCCTTCTCTCGAGTCTTTCTGTAGGGGTCATCCTAGAACCATCTCATAGTACTCGACTGTCCTACAGAGGAAACCTTGATGTTTGGGGCAGCTCATAACTCCCAGCGTTGGGAAACCTCCCTGGCCTCATGACGCCCCCACCCCCTTCAGGAAGGGGCCATAATGGACACAAACTCCAACCTGAGGCAACGTCTGATACTCGCCCTGACCTCAGATGCAGGAGATCTTGATTCAGTCTCTGCAGAGTGGGCCTGCCATGCCCCAAACCTAACGCTAGCTTGTGTTTTCAGACTTCCCTCTTCACACTCCTGGCAAACAAGCCCTCCAGACTGGGAATTCCAGAACCACAACACAGTTTTCTGCCTGCCCACCAGAAGAAAAACGTTGCCCTATGGGGCTCTCCAGAAACCACAAATGAGAACCAATCTGCTCTGGCCTCGACCGCACCCTAACTGGAAAAGCTACCCTGGTCAGTATTGCTCTGTCTGACACAGCCTGACGTCCCGACAGACAAGGAAACAGCTGGCTGCACACTAAGCACATCAGACAGGCCATGGCCTTATGCTGTCATCTCTTCCCAACCTGGGTTTTCAGACATCTGACCCTAGATATTATATCAAATCCTGGCAAACGTGGGTAACTGAAGCACAAATCAGATCTTCTCCTTCCCCATGGCTGGAAAGCTTGCTGTTGGCATGGAGTCATACCTTCAGTGTAGGAGAAACCTTCATGGCCCCTGAGGCCAAGTCTAAACTTGAGTGCCTCCTTGGGTACAAACTCGCATTGGGACCATCAGCATGGGCCCCATGTCGAAGTAAGGTCTCTCAGGACCTGGACTAAGAGCCCGCATATGGGGCTTGCCAAGCCCCTATGATCCCAATCTTCACAAGAGCTCGAGTATTCCATTTGCTCGAACCCAGGACTGTGATCTGGAGTCCCTCTCCTGGAAGAACACCTGAGCCAGACAGCAGGACTCCACCCTTCCCACAAAATGTCCCCAAAATCTTAAGAGCTGGACCAACTTCTCAGAGAGGGTGACTCTTCCATAGCCCCTGAGGTCACCCCTACATTCCACGGCTATGGGAGACAAAACATCCAAAGACAAAAGCTTGCGTGACTGCCTCCCATTTGCCCTTCTTTCATAAGCTGAGGATCTCCTCTCACGGTCTGTGGGTCCATCCTGCAATGCTCTCGGCTCCGCACCCAAGCCGAGTTTGTGTTTTCATACTTCTGTGCCCACAGCCCGGACCCACACACCCTCCAGGCTAGGGCCTATGGAGACACACTGAAGGACTGTGCCAGTCCTCTCCAAGAAAACTGTACCCAATCCATTGGCCACAACCCTAGAGATTAGGAGAATCCAATAAGGTCTCCAAGGCCATGCCTCGGCCATGGACGAAGAGGGGCACTCTGACACCAGCTGAGCAACTATCTCCACTTAGATACTCAGACAGTGTCCCCAGAGACAGAAGATTGAAACGGACAGGCATCTAGGCTCTAATCTGAACCCTAGCTTTGGTTTCCAGGTGTCTCTACTCAGAGAACTGGTTTGAAGACCAGTATCTGGGGCTTTTCTGAGGCACCAAAGAGAACCTGTCTCATCTCGACATAGGGATCTCTTTTTAATTGGAGCAATATTACACCCTTCGGTTAGGCGAATACTTCATGGCCCCTGAGCTGCCAACATATTCCAAGGTCTCCATGCACACAAACCCACATTATGACCCATCCGCAGGAGAGTCCATTTCAATTCAGCCCCCTAGTTAGCTCGCCCCAGAGCCAGTAGTTCAAACATGTCTTGTCACAAAGAGCCAATGGGAATGTGAGGTATGCTGTACAGGCATCCATCCTTCGAATCCTGCTCTCCAGTCTTTCCGTATGGGACATCCTGGAGCCATTCAACAGGACTCGACTGTCCAGCAGATGGAAAGCTTGTGGTATGGGTCAACGCACAAACTAGAGTTTGTGCTGGTGTCTAAGGTGCTGTGCAGGATTCTCCAATCTTGAGGGTTTGGCACAGGTCGAAGGGCATGGTTTCCTACTGGGGACAGGAGATATTCTATTGTGTGGCTCAGGGACCACATGTTGTATCCTAAGTTGGTATTTCAGAACAGGACCCTGAGGACAGATGCCTGAAAACCTAATCTAGTGTTCCAATGACGTCCTAGGAGCATGTCAGGTACAATCTTCTGACCCAGGAACATTGAAATGGCTGTCTGCTTGGATGTAGGTGATCAGGGCGTTTCAGACTGGCATTTGTGTCCAGTGCTGCCGACAATATTGGGTTGGGCTCAGGGCTCTTGCGTGTTTCTCCTAAACTGGAAGGTTTGGGCAGGTTTGACGGGCACAGTTTCCTTGGGGATGGCAGGCCTAGTCATGTGTTTTGGATCCAGAGACCCTGTCCTGGAGGGCATATGAGCCATGGTTTTGGGAGAGAAGTCTGCAAACACAAATGTGGGTTATGGTTAGTGGAAAGGTGATCACAGGCCCAATGAGTAGATCTGGAGTGCAGCTTGTCAGGAGTTGTAATTAGGGTGACTGGAAGGCAGTAGCACAGGCTTTTCTCTCTATATTGTGTGTCCAGGATGGCCTCGGAATGCAGGTATAGTCTCATGGGTCCATGGGAAACTTTTCCTCTCTATGGATCTGTGCAGCTCATAGTTTGGTGGCTTTTTTGGGGAAGGGAAGAGTGTTGTTTTCCATCTTATGGGTGCCCCAAAACAGGGATTCCAGATACAGGCTCT
The DNA here is from genome assembly GCF_964662115.1 of Mustela nivalis. NCBI lineage: Eukaryota > Metazoa > Chordata > Mammalia > Carnivora > Mustelidae > Mustela > Mustela nivalis. The sequence goes on from NW_028134986.1 coordinate 11,463, forward strand.
TTTTCTGGGCATCTGGGACTTCCCACCAAGGGTTAGGATTTGCACCTAGGGGTGTATGAGGCCTGCAATGCGGGATCATGATGGTGCAACTGAGAGGGATTGTTTGAAAGCTTGCTCAGGCTGAGTCTCACAATGCCTGTTTGCTCCCATGGCGGCCCTCAGGAGTGGGAGTGGTCTCATTGGTCATATATCTGGCTCCCTCTTAGAGAGTTGGACACCCAACCCAACAGCCAAATGTCCTGCCATGAGGAAGGATGAGTTCTCTTCCGTCAGGTTCCTCTGTGCTTCAGGTTGCCCCATTGGCAGGGTTTCCAGCAAGGTCTCAAGATAGGTGCCTGAATATCAAGGATGGGTGGAGATGACGTACTTGGGCCATAGCAATCCCAAATGCTAGATATGAGGCCTAAAACTCGGTCGGGGCTCAGGCTCTGTCAGACACAGCGCTAGTGGCCATGGCAGCCTTTATATCAGAGTAGATTCGAGGGCGGAGCAGATTGATCCTCATGTGGAGTTTCTTGGGAAGATTCCCAGGCATTTGTTCATTCAATAGGGAAGGCAGAATGCTGTGTTGTGGCTCCAGATTTCCCAATCACGAGAGCTTGGGGACCAGTCAGTTTTGGGTGGAATTGTAAACAAAAGCTATGGTTCAATTCAGTGCCAAGCAGAAGGCAGTTCCAATTTGTAGCAGTTTACTCGAGACATCCAGCACTGGAATAAGGGTGGATGTTAGATGCTTGCTCACACTAGAGTTTTTGTCTATGATGACCGACAAGTGGAGGGGTGGTATAAAGAGGCCATGGAGGAGTTCACATGCTGAGGCCTGTGAACTGCTGCAAAAAGTAACATTTCTTTGTACAGTGTAGGTGAAGTCTGGTTTGTTTACTCTAGGTTTCCCCATGTGGAAAGTTTGTGAAGAAGAGCTCTCCGGCATGGATGCCAGGAAAGCACACCTCCATTGACAACTGCAGGTGAGGAACATGGCAGATTCGTTCTGGTGGCTTTGGGACAAAGTGCCAAGGCCTTGAGTTGACATGGGATCTCTTGCAGATGGGTCACAATGCTTGTTTGTTACCAGGGAGAACTTAGAATGTGCTGGTTGCTAAGGTGCCATGCAGGATTCTCCTACCCTGAGGGTTTGGCACAGGTCGAAGAGCATGGTATTCTTCTGGGGACAGGGGATGTTCTGTCGTGTGGCTCAGAGAAAACATGATGTGTCATAGATTGGTATTTTAGAACAGGCCCCTGAGGACAGATGCCTGAAAACCTAATGGGGTTCCATTGAGAGCCTAGGGGCATTTTAGGTTCAATCGTCTATCTCACGATCATTGACTTGGCTATTTCCCTGGATGTAGGTGATAAGGGTGTTTCAGACTGCGCATTTCCATCCCGAGTGGCCGGCAATATTGGTGGGGGCTCAGGGGCCACACAGGTTTCTCCTAATCTGGAAGGTTTGGGCAAATCTGATATGCACAGTGTCCTTGGGGTTGGCAGCCAGAGTTCTGTGGTGTGGCTCCAGAGATAACATTCTGGTGGGCATGTGAGCCATGGTTTTGGGAGAGAAGTCTGCAAACACAAATACAAATTAGGGTGAGTGGCGAGGTGATCACAGGCCCAATGCGTAGACCTGGAGGGAAGCTCGTCATGAACTATAATTAGGGAGACTGGAAGGCAGTAGCACAGGCTTTTCTCTCTGGATTGTGTGTCCAGGATGGCCTTGGAATGCAGGTGTGGTCTCATGGGTCCATGGGAGTCTTTTCCTCTCTATGGATCCTGGTGGCTCTCCATAGTTTGGTGGCTTTTTCGGGGAAGGGGAGAGTGATGTTTTCCACCTTATGGGTGCCCCAAAACAGGGATTCCAGAGACGGGCTCTGGTTCATGGCATCTGGGACATCACAACAAGTGCTAGGATTTGGGCTTAGGGGCATATTAGGCCTGCAATGCGGGTTCATGGTGGTGCAACAGAGAAGGATTGTTTGAAAGCATGCTCAGGCTGAGGGTCACAAGGCCTGTTTGCCTCCAGGGCATCCCTGAGGAGTTTGTGTGGTCTCACTGGACTTGTAAATGACTCCCCCTTTCAGGGTTGAACACCCATCCTAACAGCCAAGTTTCCTGATATGAAGAAGGAGGAGTTCTCTATTGTGCTTCAGGATGCCCCATTATCAGGGATTCCAGCAAAGGTCTGGGGACAGGTGCCTGAATACCAAGGATGGGTAGAGATGAAATACTTGAGCCATGGCATTCCCAAATACTAGATGTGGGGCTCAAACTCTGGTGACTGACACTAGGTCTGGGCTCAGGCTCTGTCAGACACAGCACTAGTGGCCAGGGCAACCTATAAATCAGGGTCCCTCCGATATAGGGCCGAGCAGATTGATCCTCATGTGGGGTTTCTGGCCAGACTCACCAGGCACTTGTTTCTATCGGGAAGGCAGAATGCTGTGTTGTGTGTCCATAATTCGCTATCAAGAAGGCTTGGGGACCAGTCGGGTGAGGAAGGAATTGTAAACACAAGCTACAGTTCAATTCACTGCCAAGCGGAAGGCAGTTCCTGTGTCCAGCAGCTTTTTCGAGATATCCAGCACCTTAGTAAGGGAGGACGTCGGATATTTGCTCACACTGGAGTTTGTGTCTATGATGACTGACAAATGGAGGGGTGGCGTCAAGAAGCCATGTAGGGATTTTCACGTTGAGACTCATGAGCTGCTCCAAATAGCAAGGTTTCATTCTACTGGACAGGTGGAGTGTGGTTTATTTGCTCCAGGGTCCCCCATGTGGAAAGTTTGGGTAGCAGAGCTCTACCGCATGGATGCCTGGAATGTTCAACTTCATTGACCATTGCAACTGAAGAACATGGCAGCTTTATTCTGGTGTCTCTGTAGCAAAGTACCAAGTCCTTGATTTGACATGGAATCTCTTGCAGATGGGCCACACAGCTGGTTTGTTACCAGGTAGATCTTAGAATGTGCTGGTGGCTTAGTAGTTGTGCAGGAATCTACTACTCTGGGATTTTGCACAGATTGTAGGGCACGGTTTCCTTCTGGGGACAGGAGATGTTCTGTTGTGTGGCCCAGCCACCACATGTTGTATCATAAGTTCGCATTCTAGAACAGGCCTCTGAGGACACATGTCTGAAAACCGAATCAATGGTTCCAATGACGTCCTAGGGGCATGTTAGGTTCATTATTCTGACTCAGGACCATTGACTTGGCTGTGTTCCTGGATGTAGGGGATCAGGGTATTTCAGACTGTGCATTTGTGTTCAGAGCGGCCGCCGAAATTGGGGTAGGCCCAGAGGCCTTGTAGGTTTCTCCTAATCTAGACAGTTTGGGCAACTGTGATGGAAACAGTTTCCTTGTGGATGGCAGGGACAGTCCTGCAGTGTGGATTTCCTCATGTGAGGTGATCACAGGCCCAATGCATATACCTTGAGAGCAGCTCATCTGGAACTGTAATTAGGGTGAATGGAAGGCAGTAGCACAGGCTTTTCTCTCCGGATTGTGTGTCCAGGATGGCCTCGGAATGCAGGTGTGTTCTCATGGGTCCATGGGAGACATTGCCTCTCTATGGATCCTGGTGGCTCCTCATAATTTGGTGACATTTTTGGGGAAGGGATGAGTGCTGTTTTCCATCTGAAGGGTGCACCAAAACAAAAATTCCAGAGATGGTCTCTGGGTCTGGGCACCTCGAAAATCCCACCAAGTTTTATGATTTGAACCTACAGGCATACCAGGCCTGAAATGAGGGATCATTGCGGTGAACCTGAGAGGGATTTTTTGAAAGCATGCTCAGGGTGAGGGTCACAATGCCTGTTTGTGCCAAGGGTAGTCCTCAGGAGTGTGTGTGTGGTGTCATTGATGTTGTAACTGGCTCCCCCTTTGAGGGTAGAACACCCATCCCAAAAGCCAGGTTTATTGCCATGGGGAAAGAAGAGTTCTCTATTGTGCTTCAAGTTCCCTAATTGGCAGGGATCCCTGCCAAGGTCTGGGGACAGGTGCCTGAATATCAAGGATGGGTAGAGATGACATACTTTGGCCATGGCAATCCCAAATGATAGATATGGGGCCTGCTCTTTAGTGGATGAAACTCAGTCGAGCTCAGGCTCTGTCAGACACGGCACTAGTGGCCATGGCAGCCTATAAATCGGTGTTGACTCGAGGGCCGACCTGATTGATCCTCATGTGGGTTTTCAGGGCAGACTCACCAGGCATTTCTTCATTCGATGGGGAAGGCAGAATGCTGCGTTGTGGCCCCAGATTTCCCTATCAAGAGGGCTTAGGGACCAGTCAGGTGAGGATGGAATTGTAAACACAAGCTATGGTTCAATTCAGTGCCAAGTGGAAGGCAGTTCCAATGTGCAGTGGTTTATTCAAGACATCCAGCACCGGGATAAGGGTGCATGTCAGATGTTTGCTTAGACTGGAGTTTGTGTCTATGATGACCGACCAATGGAGTGGTGGCATCAAGAGGCCATGGAGCAGTTTACACGCTGAGGCCTGTGAGTTGATCCAAACATAAGGTTTCCTTCTACTGGACAGGGGAGGTCTGGTTTGTTTACACCAGGTTCCCCCATGTGCAAAGTTTGGGTAGCATAGTACTCGCACGTGGATACTGGAAAGCACACCTACATTGACCATTGCACCTAAGGAACATGGCAGGTTCTTTCTGGTTGCTCTAGGGCAAAGTACCAAGGCCTGGATTCTAATAAAGTTGGGTCACAATGCAGTTTTGTTACCACGGAAATCTTACTATGTGCTGGTGGCTAAGGGGCCATGTATGATTAGTCTATCCTGATGGTTTGACACCGGTCGAAGAACATGGTTTCTTTCTGGGTATCGGAGATGTTCTGTTGTGGGGCTCACGGACCAAATGTTGTATCATAAGTTGGTATTCCAGAACAGGCCTCTGAGGACAGATGCCTAAAAACTTCATCTAGGGTTCCAATGAAGTCCAAGGGGAATTTCAGGTTGAATCATCAGACTCAGGACCATTGACTTCAGTGTCTGCCTATATGTAGGCAACCAGAATGTTTCTGACTGTGCCTTTGTGTACAGAGTGGCCTCCAATATTGGGGTGGGCTCTGGGGCCTTGCAGGTTTCTCCTAATCTTGAAGGTTTAGGCAAATTTGTGGGCACGGTTTCCTTGGGGGTGGCAGGCACAGTCCTGTGGTGTGGCTCCAGAGACTCCATCGTGGAGGGCATGTAAGCCATGGTTTTGGGAGAGAAGTCTGCAATCACAAGCTCGGATTAGGTTGAGTTGCGAGGTGATCGTAGGCCCAATGCATAGACCTGGAGGGCAGATCGTCAGGAACTGTAAATCACGTACCTCGAAGGCACTAGCACTGGCTTTTGTATCTGGATTGTGTGTCCATGATAGCCTTGGAATGCAGGTGTGTTCTAATGTTTCCATGAGAGTATTTTCCTCTCTACGGATCCTGGAAGCTCCCAATAGTATGGTGGCTTTCTCGTTTGAATGGAAGAGTGCTGTTTTCAATCTTAGATGTTCCCCAAAAAGGGATCCCAGAGAAGGGCTGTGAGTCTGGGTGCTTGGAAAATCCCACCAGGATTAGGATTTGGGCCTAGGGGTGTACCAGGCCTACAATGTGAGACTTGGAGGTACAACTGAGAGCGTTTGTTTGAAAGCATGCTAGTCTGAGTGTCACAATGCCTGATGTGATTAGGGCAGCCCTTATGAGTGGGAGTTGTCTCCTTGGCCATGCAGCTGGCTACCACTTTAATGTAGGACACCCATCCCAACTACCAGGATTCCTGCCATGGAAAAGGAAGAATTCTCTATTGTGCCTCAGGTTCCCCCATTAGCAGGTATTCTAGCAAATGTCTGGGGACAGATGCCTGAATACCAAGGATGGGTAGAGATGAGGGACCTGAGACATGGCCAGTCTCACATGCCTGACTCTCTGAGTAGCTGACATGAATTGAGCACTCAGGCTCTGTCAGAAACAGAACTAGTGGTCAGGGCTGAGTATGAATCAGGGATCCCTCAAGGGCTGAGCAGATTGATCCTCATGCAGAGTTTCTGGGCAGAATCACCATGCCCTTCTTCTTTCTAAGGGGAAGGCAAAAAGCTGCGTTGTGGCCCCAGAATTCCCTATCAAGCGGGCTTGGGGACCAGTAGGGTGAGGATGGAATTGTAAACTCAAGCTAAGGTTCAATTCAGTGCCAAGCAAAAGGCAGTTCCATTGTGTAGTGTCTGATTCCAGATATCCAGCACCTGAGTAAAGGTGAAAGTCAGACATTTCCTCATGCTGGAGTTTATGTCTATGATGACCGATGAATGGAGGGGTGGCGTCAAGAGGCCATGGAGGATTTCACATGCTGGGGCTTGTGAGATGCTTCAAACAGCAAAGTTTCCTTCTACCACACAGGGGGAGTCTGGTTTATTTGCTCCAGGGTCCCCCATGTGGAAAGTTTGGGTAGCAGAGCACTCCCACGTGGATGCCTGAAAAGCACACCTCCATTAAAATTGCAGCTGAGAAACATGGCCAATTCGTTCTGGTGGCTCTTGGGCGAATTACCAAGGCCTGGAGTTGACATGAAGTCTCATGAAGATGGGTCATAATGCAGGTTTGTTACCATGGAGACCTTACAGTGTGCTGGTGGCTAAGGGACCATGTAGGATTCATCTACCCTGAGGGTTTGACACTGGTCAAAGGGCATGGTTTCCTTCTCGGACCAGAGATGTTCTGATGTGGGGCTAACGGACCAAATGTATCATAATTTGGTATTGCAGAACAGGCCTCTGAGGATATATTCCTGAAAATTTAATCTAGGGTTCCAATAAAATCCTAACGGAATGTCAGGTTCAATCCTCTGACTCAGTATCATTGACTTTAAAGTCTGCCTAGATGTAGGTGATCAGGGTGTTCCAGACTGTGCATTTGTGTACAGAGTGGCAACCAGTATTGGGGTGGGCTCAGGGGCCTTGCAGGTTTCTCCTAATCTGGAAAGATCGGGCAATTTGATGGGCACAGTTTCCTTGGCAATGGTGGGCACAGTCCTGTGGTGTGGCTCCAGAGACCCCATGCTGGAGGGCATGAGAGCCATGGTTTTGGGAGGGAAGTCTGCAAACACAAATGCGGGTTAGGTTTAGTGGCGAAGTGATTGTAGGCCCAATGCATACTCCTGGAGGGAAGCTCCGTGTGAAATGTAAATCGCATGCCTCAAAGGAGGTAGCACAGGCTTTTTTATCTGGATTGTGTATCCACGATGGACTAAGAATGCAGGTGTGGTCTCAGGTGTCCATGGGTGATATTTCCTCTCAAGTATCCTGGCGGCTCCTTATAATGTGGTGGCTTTCTCAGAGAGGAAAGAGTTCTGTTTTCCATATTAAGGGTGTCCCATAACAGGGATTGCAGAGAAGTGCTCTGGCTCTGGGCACCTGGAAATACCCACCAAGGGTTATGATTTGGGCATAGGGGCTTACCAGGCCTCCAATGCAAGTCCTGGAGATACAACTGAGAGCGTTTGTTTGAAAGCATGCTCAGGTTGAGGGTCACTATGCAAGCTTTTGCATAGGGTGGCCCTCAGGAATGGGGGTGGTCTCAATGGCCATTCAGTAGGCTAACACTCTGAGTGTTGGACACCCTTCCGAACTTACAGGAATCCTGCCATGGGGAATGAGGATTTCTCTATTGTGATTCAGGTTCCCTCATTGGTAGGGATTCCAGGAAAGGTCTGGGGACACATGCCTGAATACCAAGGATGGGTAAAGATGACGGCTCTGTTCCGTGGCCAGTCTAACATGCGGGATATGGGCCCCACCTTCTAGGTGGCTGACACGAGGTCGGGGCTTAGGCTCTGTCAGACACAACACTAGGGGCCAGGGCTGTCTATAATTCAGGGTTCCCTCAAGGGACAAGTAGATTGATCATAATGTGGAGTTTCTGGGCAGACTCACCAGGCCCTTCTTCTTTCTATTGGGAAGGCAGAATGCTGTGTTGTGGCTGCAGAATTCCCTATCATGAGGGCTTGTAGACCAGTAGGGTGAGGATGGAATTGTAAACCCAAGCTATGAATAAATTCAGTGACAAGCGAATGGCATTTCCAGTGTGCAGCGGCTGATTCGAATATCCAGCACCTGAGTAAGCGCAGACGTCAGATGTTTGCTCAAGCTGGAGTTTGTGTCTATAATGACCGACAAATGGAGAGGAGTTGAAAAGAGGTCATAGAGGATTTCCCACACTTGAGCTTGTGAGATGCTCCAAACAGCCAGGTTTCCTTCTACAGGACAGGGCAGTCAGATTTGTTTGCTCGAGAGTCCCCCATGTGGAAAGTTTGGGTAGCAGAGCACTCCCACATGGATGCCTGGAAAGAACACTTCCACTGAACATTGCAGCTGAGGAACATGACAGGTTCTTTCTGAAGGCTCTGGGGTGAAGTACCAAGGCCTGTAGTTGACATGGAATCTCATGAAGATGGCTCACAATGCTGGCTTGTTACCAGTGAGATCTTAGAATCTGCTGGTGGCTACGGGCCAAGTAGGATTCATCTACCCTGAGGGTTTGACACAGTTCCAAGAGCACGGCTTCCATCTAGAGAAAGGAGATGTTCTGTTGTGGGGATCAGGGACCATATGTTGTATCTTAAGTTGGTACTCCAGAACAGGTCTCTGATTACAGATGCCTGAAAACCTAATCAGGGGTTACAATGAGGTCATAGGAGCATGTCAGGTTCAATCTTCTGACTGAGAAACACTGACTTGGGTATCTGCCTGGATTCAGGTGATCAGCGTATTTCAGACTGCACATTTGTGTCCAGAGGGGCCTCCAGTATTGGGGTGGGCTCAGGGGCCTTGCAGGTTTCTCCTTATCTCGAAGTTTTAGGCAAATGTGACGGACACATTTTCCTTGGGGATGGCAGGCACAGTCCTTTGGTGTGGCTCCAGAGACCCCATCCTGGAGGAAATATGAGCCATGGTTTCGGGATAGAAGTCTGTAAGCACAAACTCGGGTTAAGGTTAGCGGTGAGGTGATCGCAGGCCCAATGCATAGACCTGGAGGGCAGCTCGTCTGGAACTATAAATTAGTTGCCTTGAAGGTGGTAGCACAGGCTTGTGTATCTGGCTTTTGTGTCCAGGATGGCCTCGGAATACAGGTGTGGTCTCATGGATCCATGGGAGATTTTTCCTCTGAAGGATCCTAGCGGCTCCCTATACTATGGTGGCTTTCTTGGCGAAGGGGAGAGTGCTATTTTCCATCTTAGGGGTGTCCCAAAACAGGGATTCCAGAGACAGGCTGTGTTTCTGGGCCCCTGAAAAATCCCACCAGGTGTTAGGATTTGTGCTTAGGGGCATATCAGGCCTGCAAATTTGGATTCTGGAATGCAACTGAGAGTGTTTGTTTGAAAGCATGCTCATGTTGGGGGTCACAATGCCTGCTTGTGTCCAGGGCGGCCCTCATGAGTGGGCGGGTTATCATTGGCCATTCAGCTGGCTACCACTCTGAGGTCTGGAAACCCATCCCAAGAGCCATCATTCCTGCCATGGGGAAGGAGGATTTCCCTATTGTGCTTCTGGTTCCCCCATTGGCAGGGATTTCAGCAAATGTCTGGGGACAGATGCCTGAATCAAGAATGGGTAGAGATGACAGCCCTGGGACATGGCTGGTCTCACATTCTGGAGTTGGAGCCCAGTCTCTGGGTCCTGACACGAGGTCAGAGACGAGGTTCTGTCAGACTCAGCGCTAGTGGCCAGGTAAACCTATAAATGGGGTTCACTCGAGGGTCGAGTAGATTTATCCTCATGTAGGGTTTCTGGGCAGTCTCTCCAGGCTGTTTTTTTCTTGCTATGGGGAAGGCAGAATGCTGTGTTGTGGCTTCAGAATTCCCTATCAAGAGAGCTTACTGAACACCAGGGTGAGGATGGAATTGCAAACCCAAGCTACTTTTTTTTTTTTCCAAGATTTTATTTATTTGTCAGAGAGCGAGCGAGAGCAAGCACAGGCAGACAGAGTGGAAGGCAGAGTCAGACGGAGAAGCAGGCTCCCTGCGGAGCAAGGAGCCTGATGTGGGACTCGATCCCAGGACGCTGGGATCATGACCTGAGCCGAAGGCAGCTGTTTAACCAACTGAGCCACCCAGGCGTCCCGCCAAGCTACTTTTAAATTCAGTGCCAAGCATAAGGCAATTCCAGTGTGTAGCAGCTGATTCAAATATCCAGCACTTGAGTAAGTGCAGATGTCAGTTGATTGCTCACGCTGGAGTTAGTGTCTATGATGACCAACAAATGGATGGGTGGCCTCAAGAGGCCATGGAGGATTACCCACCCTCAGGCTTGAGATACTCCATACAGCAAAGATTCCTTTTACCGTACAGGGGAGTCTGGTTTGTTTCCTCCAGGGTTCCCCATGTGGAAAGTTGGTATCAGAGCACTCCCGCTGGATGCCTAGAAAGTACACCTACATTGACCATGGCAGCAGAGGAACATGGCAGTTTCATTCTGGTGGCTCTGGGCCGAAGTACCAAGGGCTGGAGTTGTCATGGAGTCTCATGAAGATGGGTCACAATGCTGGTATGTTGTCAGGGAGATCATAGAATGTGCTGGTTGTCAGGGGGCCTTGAAGGATTCATCTACCCAGAGTGTTTGACACAGGTCCAGAGCACAGCTTTCTTCTAAGGACAGGAGATGTTCTTTTGTGTGGCTCAGTGACCATATTGTATCATACATTGATATTCAGAACAGCCTTCTGATTACAGATACCTGAAAACCTATTCTAGTGTTCCAGTGAATCCTAGGAGCATGTCAGGTTCAATCTTCTGTCTGAGGACCATTGACTTGGATATCAGCCTGGATGTAGGTGATATGGTGTGTCAGACTGTGCATTTGCGTCCAGAGTGGCCTCCAATATTGGGCTGGGCTTAGGGGCCTTGCAGGTTTCTCCTAATCTAGAGGGTTTGTTTAATAGTGACAATCACAGTTTCCTTTGGGAAGACAGGTACAATCCCGTGGTGTGGCTCCAGTTATCACAAACTGGAGGGCATGTGAGCCATGGTTTTGGGAGGGAAGTCTGAAAACACAAACATGGGTTAGGGTTAGTGGCAAGGTTATCACAGGCCCAATGCATAGACATGGATGGCAGCTCTTCAGGAACTGTTAATCGGGTGACTCAAAGGCAGAATCACAGGCTTTTTTCTCTGTATTGTGTGCAGGATGGCCTCAGAATGCAGTTGTGGCCTCATGGGTCCATGGGAGATTTTTCCTCTCTAAGGATCCTGGTGGCTCCCAATAGTTGGTGGCTTTTTCGGGGAAGGGAAGAGTGCTGTTTTTCATGTTAGGGGTGCCCCAAAATATGGATTCCAGAGACGGACTCTGGGTTTGGTCCCCTGGAAAATCCCACCAAGTGTTAGGATTTGGGCCTAGTGGCTTACCAGGCCTGCATTCAGGATCCTGGAGGTGTAACTGAGAGGGCTTGTTTGAAATCATTCTCAGGCTGAGGGTCACAATACTTGCTTATGCCCAGGTGGCCCTCATGAGTGGGCGTGGTCACATTGGCCATGCAGCTGGCTCCCACTTTGAGGGTTGGAAAACCATCCCAACAGCCAGAATCCTGCCATGGGGAAAGAGGAGTTCTCTATAGTGCTTCAGGTTCCCCCATTAGCGGGGATTCCAGCAAAGGTCTGGGGACAGAGGCCTGAATACCAAGGATGGGTAAAGATGATGGACATGGGCCATGGCCAGTATCAAATCGTGGATATGGGCCCCGATCACTGGGTGGCTGACACTAGGTCTTGGCTCAGGCTCTGTCAGACACAGCACTAGTGCCCAGGGCAGCCTATAAATTGGGGTTCCCTCAAGTGCCGAGCAGATTGATCCTCATGTATGGTTTCTGGGCAGACCACCAGGCCCTTCTTGTTTGTAAGGGGAAGGCAGAATGCTGCTTTGTGGCTCTAGAATTCACTATCAAGAGGGCTTGTGGACCAGGAGGCTGAGGATGGAATTGTAAACCTAAGCTATGGTTACATTCTGTATCAAGCAAAAGGAATTTCCAGTGTGCAATGTTTGAATCCAATATTCAGCACTTGAGTGAGGGTGGATGTCAGATATTTGCTCATGCTGGAGTTTGTGTCTATGATGACACAAAAATGGAGGGGTGGCGTCAAGAGGTTATGGAGGATTTCCCAATCTGGTGTTTTTGAGATGCTCCAAACAGCAAGGTTTCCTTCTACCAGACAGGGGCAGTCTGATTTGTTTCCTCCATGGTTCCCCATGTCGAAAGATCGGATAACATAGATCTCCCACATGGGTGACTGGAAAGCACACCTTCATTGACCATGACAGCGAAGGAACATGGCATCTGGTGGCTTTGAGGCGAAGAAATAAAGACTGGATTGGACATGGAACCTCATGAAGATGGGTCAAAATGTTGGTTTGTTACCAGGGAGATCTTAGAATGTGCTGGTGGTTAATGGGCCATGCAGGATTCATCTAGCCTGAGGATTTGACACAGGCCCAAGAGCCCGGATTGCTTCTGGGGGCAGGAGATATTCTGTTGTGGGGCTCAGCGGCCATATGTTGTATCATAAATTGGTAATCCAGAACAGGTCTCTGAGGACAGAAGCCTGAAAACCTAATAAAGGGTTTGAATGAGGCCCTAGGGGAATGTCATTCAATCTTCTGACTCAGGATCATTGACTCTGGTGTCTGACTGGATGCAGGTGATGAGGGTGTTTCAGACTGTGCATTTGTGTCCAGAGTGGCATCCAATACTAGGGTTGGCTCATGTTTCTTGCAGGTTTCTCCTTATATGGGGTTTTTGGACAACTGTGATGGGCAGTTTCCTTGGGGATTGCAGGAACTGTCCTGTGGTGTGACTCCAGAGACCCCATCCTGGAGGACATGTGCGCCATGATTTTGAGAGAGAAGTCTGCAAACACAAACTTAGGTTAGGGTTAGTGGCAAGGTGATCATAGTCCCAATCCATAGACCAGGAGGGCAGCAAGTCTGGAACTGTAAATCACATAACTCAAAGGTGGTAGCACAGGTAATTGTATCTGGATTTAATTTCCAGAATGGCCTTTATTGCAGGTGTTGTCTCAAGGGTCCATGGGAGATTTCTCCTCTCAAGGATCCTGGCGGTTCTCAATAGTTTGTTGGATTTCTCCGGGAAGGGATGAGTACTGTTTTCCAGCTTAGGCGTGCCCCAAAACAGGCATTCCAGAGATGAGCTCTGGGTCTAAGTGCTTGGAAAATCCCACCAAGGGTTAATATTTAGGCCTAGGGCCATACCAGGCCTGCAATGCGGGATCCTGGAGGTGCAACTGAGAGCGTTTGTCTGAAAGTATGGTCAAGCTGAGGGTCCCAATGCCTGCTTGTGCCCCGGAGGCCATCAGGATTGGGCGATGTCTACTCAGCCATGCAGCCAGTTCCCATTCCTAGGGTTGGACACCCATCCAAAAGCCAGGATTCCTGCCATGGCGAAGGATGAATTCTCTATTGTGCTTCAGGTCCCCCCATTGGTAGGGATTCCAGCTAAGATCTAGGGGACAGATGCCTGAATACCAAGGATGGGTAGTAATGACAGCCCTGGGCCATGGCCGGTCTCACATGGTTAATGTGGGCCCCACCCTCTGGGTTGCTGACACGAGGTAGGGGCTCAGGCTCTGTCAGACACAGCACTAGTGGCTAGGGCAAACTATAAATAGGGGTTCCCTCCTGGGATGAGTATATTGATCTTCATGTGCAGTTTATGGGCAGACTCACCAGGTCCTTCTATCTATGAAGAAGGCAGAATGTTGCGTTGTGGCTCCAGAATTCCCTATCAAGAGATATGGCAGACCAGTAGGGTGAGGATGAAATTGTAGTCTGAAGCTAGGCTTAAATTCATTGCAAAGCGAAAGGCAGTTCCAGTGTGCAGCAGCTGATTCCAATATCAGCGCCTGAATATGGGCGGATGTCAGATGTTTGCTCAGGCTGGAGTTTGTGTCTATGATGACCAACAAATGGAGAGGTGGCTTCAAGAGGCCATGGAGGATTTCCCACCCTGGGGCTCAGGGGCCATAATTTGTATCATAAGTTGGTATTCCAGAAGAGGCCTCTGAGGACAGGTGCCTGAAAAGTTAATCCCTCTTCCAATGAGGTCCTAGGGCCATGTCAGGTTCAATTATCTGACTCAGGACCATTGATTTGGGTGTCTGCCTGGATGGAGGTGATCAGGGTGTTTCAGACTGTGCATTTGCATCCAGAGCAGCCTCCAATATTGGGATGTGCTCAGGAGCCTTCCAGGTTTCTCCTAATCAGGAGGGTTTGGGCAACTGTGATGGGCCCAGTTTCCTTGGGGATGGCAAGCACAGTCTTGTGGTGTGACTCTAGGGGCCCCATCCTGGAGGACATGTGAGCAATGGTTTTTAGAGAGAGATCTGCAAACACAAACTCGGGATAAGGTTAATGGAGAGGTGTTCACAGCCCCAATCCAAAGATCTGGAGGGCAGCACGTCAGGAACTGTAAATCAGGTGACTCGAAGCCAGTAGCACAGTCTCTTGTATCTGGATAGCATATCCACGCTGGCCTTGGAATACAGGTGTGGACTCATGGGACCATGGGAGATTCTTCTTCTCAAGGATCCTGGGGGATCCCATTAGTTTGGTGGCTTTCTCAGGGAAGTGAAGAGTGCTGTTTTCCATCTTAGGGGTGCCTCAAAACAGGGATTCCAGTGACGGGCTCTGGGTATGTGCACATGGAACATCCCACGATGTGTTAGGATTTGGGCTTAAGGGCATATCAGGCCTGCAATGCAGGATCCTGGAGGTGCAACTAAGAGCATTTTTTTGAAGGCTTGATCAAGCTGAGGGTTACAATGGCTACTTGTGCCCAGGGCAGCCCTCATGAGTGGGCATTGTCTCCTTGGCCATGCAGCTGGCTCCCACTTTGAGGTTTGGACACCCATATCAATAGCCAGGATTCCTACCATGGGGAAGGAGGAGTTCTCTATTGTGGTTTAGGTTACCCCATTGGTAGGGATTACATAAAAGGTCTGGGGACAGGTGCCTGAATACCAAGGATGGGTAGAGATGATGTAATTGGGCCCTGGCCAATCTCACATGCTGGATATGGGCTCATATCTCTGGGTGCCTGAAACTAGGTCTTGGCTCAGGCTCTGTCAGACACAGTACTAGTACTAGTACTAGTACTAGTGCCCAGGACAGCCTATAAATCAAGGTTCCATCGAGTGCCAAGTAGATTGATCCTCATGTGGAGTTTCTGGGAAGATTCACCAGGCCCTATTTCTTTCTAGTGGGAATGCAGAATGTTGCCTTGTGGCTCCAAATTCCCTCTCTAGAGGGCTTGCAGACCAGGAGGCTGAGGATGGAAATCTAAACCCAAGCTATTGTTAAATTTAGTGTCAAGTGAAACGCAGTTCCAGTGTGCAGTAGTGGAAAAGAAAATGCAGAATCTAAATAACAGCAGATTTCAGATGTTTTCTCATGCTGGAGTTTTTGTCTATGATGACTGACAAATGGAGGGGTTGTGTCAAGGGACATGAAGGATTTCTCCTGCTGGTGCTTCTGAGATGCTCCAAACAGAGGGTTCCCTTCTACTGGTCAGTGGCAGTCTGGTTTGTTTGCTCCAGGGTCCCACATGTGGAAAGAATAAGTAGAAGAGCACTCCCACATGGATGCCTGGAAAGCACACCTCCACTGACCATATCAGGTGAGGAACATGGCAGGTTCATTCTGGTGGCTCTGGGGCGAATTACCAAGGACTTGAAGTGACATGGAATCTCATGAAGATGGATCACAATGCTGTTTGTTTGTTACCAGAGAGATCTTAGAATGTGCTGGGGGCTAAGGGGCTGTGCATAATTCATATACCCCGACCCTTGACACAAGTTGAAGAGCACGAATTCCATCTGGGGACAGGAGATATTCTATTGTGGGGTTCCGGGACCAATCTTCTGACTCAGGACCATTGACTTGGGTGTCTTCCTGGATGGAGGTGATCAGGGTGTTGTACACTGTGCATTTGTGTCCAGAGTGGCCTCCAATATTGGACTGGGCTCAGGGGACTTGCAGGTCTCTCCTAATCTGGAGGGTTTGGGCAACTGTGATGGACACAGTTTCATTGGGGATAGCAGGATCTTTCCTGTGGTGTGGCTACAGAGACCCATCATAGAGGGCATGTGAGCCATGGTTTTGGGAAAGAAGTCTGCAAACACAAACTTGGGGTAGGGTTAATGGCGAGGTGATCACAGGCCCAATGCGTAGATCTGTAGGGCAGCTCGTCTGGAACTGTAAACCAGGTGATTCGAAGGTGGTAGCACAGTCTCTTGTATCTGGATTGTGTGTCCCGGATGGCCTCGGAATGAAGGTGTGGTCTTATGGAGCCCTGGGAGATTTTTCCTCTCTACGCATCCTGGCAGCTCCTAATAGTTTTCTCAGGGGAGGGAAGAGTGCTGTTTTCCATCATAGGGGTGCTTCAAAACAGAGATTCCAGAGACGGGCTCTGGTTATGTTGGCATGGAAAATCCCACGAAGTGTTAGGATTTGGTCCTAAGGGCATACCAGGCCTGTGATGCGGGACCCTGCAGAAACAACTGAGAGCATTTGTTTGAATGCATGCTAAGGTTGAGGGACACAATGCCTGCTTTGGCCCAGGCGGCCCTTATGATTGGGCGTTGTCTCATTGGCCATGCACCTGGTTCTAATTCTGAGGGTTGGGCACCCATAGCAACAGCCAGGCTTCCTGCCATGGGGAAGGAGGAGTTCTCAATTGTGCTTCAGGTTCCCCCACTGGTAGGGATTCCAGCAAAGGTCTGGGATAGTTGCCGGAATACCAAGGATGGGTAGAGATGACTGGGCCATGGCCAGTCCCACATGCTGGATAAGGGCCCCACACTCTGGGTGGCTGACACGAGGTTGGGGCTCAGGCTCTCTCAGACACAGCGCTAGTGGCCAGCGCAAAGTATAAATCGGGGTTCCCTCGAGGGCCAAGTAGATTGATCTTCATGGGGAGTTTCTGGGCAGACTCACCAGGCCCTTCTTCTTTCTATGGGGAAGGCAGAATGTTGCGTTTTGTCTCCCTAATTCCCTCTCAAGAGGACTTGCAGTCCAGTAGGGTGAGGATGGAATTGTAAACCCAAACTATGCAAGAATACAGTGTCAAGTGAAAGGTATTTCCAGTGTGCGTGACTGATTCGAATATCCAGCACCTGAGTAAGAGCAGATGTCAGATGTTTGCTCATGCTGGAATTTGTGTCTATGATGACTAACAAATGGAGGGTTGGCATCAAGAGAATGTGGAGGACTTCCCAGGCTGGGGCTTGTGAGATGCTCCAAACAACCAAGGTTTCCTTCAATCTGACAGGAGCAGTCTTATTTGTTTGCTCTAGGGTTCCCTATGTGGAATTTTTGTGTAGCAGAGAACTACCTCTTGGATGCCTAGAAAGCACACGTCCATTGACCTTTGTACCTGAGGAACATGGCAGATTCGTTTCATGGCTCTTGGGCAAAGTACCAACACCTTGAGTTGGCATCAAGTCTCAGGAAGTTGGGTCACAATGCTGGTTTGTTACCAGGGAGATCATAGAAGGTGCTGGGGCTAATGGGTCATGCAGGATCCATCTACCCTGAAAGTTGGACATAGATCCAAGAGCACATTTTCCTTCTGGAGACAGGAGATGTTCTGTTGTGGGAATCAGGGACCACATGTTGTATCATAACTTGGTATTCCAGAACAGGACTCTGAGAACAGATGTCTGAAGACCCAATCTAGGGTTCCAGTGAAGTCCTAGGGGCATGTCAGGTTCAATCATCTGACTCAGAACCATTGACTTGGCTTTCTGCCTCGATGGAGGTGCTCAGGATGTTTCAGACTGCACGTTTGCATCCAGAGCAACCTCCAATATTGGGTGGGTTCAGGGGCCTGGCAGGTTTCTCCTAATCTGGAGGGTTTGGTCAACCTGATGGGCACAGTTTTCTTGGGGATGGCAGGAACTTTCCTGTGATGTGGCTTGAGGGACCACATCTTGGTGGGCATGTAAGCCATGGTTTTGGGAGAGAAGTCGGCAAACACAAACTGGGGTTAGGGTTAGTGTCGAGATGATCACAGGCCCAATGCATAGACATGGAGGGCAGCTCGTCAGGAAATGTAAATAGGATGACTCGAAGGCAGTAGCAAAGACTTTTCTCTCTGGATTGTGTGGACAGGATGGCCTCGGAATGCAGGTTTGTTTTCATGGGTCCATGGGAGATTTTTTCTCTCTAAGGATCCTGGCGGCTCCCAATAGTTTGGTGCCTTTCTCAGGGAAGGGAAGAGTGCTGTTTTCCATCTTAATGGTGCCCCAAACAGGGATTCTGAGACGGACTCTGGGTCTGGGCACCTGGAAAATCCCACCAAGGGTTAGGATTTGGGCCTAGGGGCATACCAGGCCTGCAATGCTGGTACTGGAGGAGCAACTGAGAGTGTTTGTTGGAAAACATGCTCAGGCTGAGGATCACCATGCCTGCCTGTGCCCATGTCGGCCCTCAGGAGTGGGCATGGTCTCCTTGGCCATGCAGCTGGCTCCCACGCTGAGGGTTGGACAACCAATATTCCTGCCATGGGGAAGGAGGTGTTCTCTATTGTGTTTCAGGTTCGCCATTGGCAGGAATTCCAGCAAAGTTTGGGGGACAGATGACTGGATACCAAGGATGGGTACAGATGATGGCCCAGGGCCATGGCCGATCTCTCATGCTAAATATGGGCCCTCAACTCTGGGTGGCTGACACGAGGTCGGGGCTTAGACTCTGTCAGACACAGCACTAGTGGTCAGGGAAATCTATTAATCAGGGTTGCCTCGTGGTCTGAGTAGATTGATCCTCATGTGAGGTTTCTGGGCAGACTCAACAGGTCCTTCTTCTTTCTATGTGGAAGGCAGAATACTGCGTTGTGGCTCCAGAATTCCCTATCAAGAGATATTGTGGACCAGTGTGGTGAGGATAGAATAGTAATACAAAGCTATGGTTAAGTTCAGTGAAAAGCAAAAGGCAGTTCCAGTGTGCAGCTGCCGTTTCGAATATCCAGCACCTGAGTAAGGGTGGATGTCAGATGTTTGCTCACACTGGAGTTTGTGTCTGTGATTACCCACAAATGGAAGGGTGGCGTCAAGAGGCCATGGAGGATTTCCCATGCTGGGGCTTGTGAGATGCTCCAAATAGCAAAGTTTCTTTCTACCGGACAGGAGAAGTCTGGTTTGTTTTCTCTGGTTTCTCCATGTGGAAAGTTTTGTAGCAGAGAACCCCACAGGGATGCCTGGAAATCACCCCTCAATTGACCATTGCACCTGAGGAACATGGCGGGTGCATTCTGGTGGCTCTGGGGCAATATATCGAGACCTTAAGTTGACATGGAGTCTCATGAAGATGGGGCACAATGATGGTTTGTTACCAGGAATATCAGAATGTGCTGGTTGCTAAGGGGCCATTCAGGATCCAAATACCCTAAGGGTATGACACAATTCCAGGAGCATGGCTTCCGTTTTGGGGAGGATATATTCTGTTCTGTGGCTCAGGGACTATATATTTTATCATAAGTTGATATTCCAGAGCAGGCCTCTGATGACAGATACCTGTAAACCTAATCTAGTGTGCCAATGAAGTCCTCGGGGCATGTCAGGTTCAATCTTCTGACTCAGGAGCATTGACTTGGGTGTCTGCCTGTATGGAGGTGATCAGGGTGTCTCAGACTGTGCATTTGTGCCCAGAGCGGCCTCCATTATTTGGCTGCGCTCAGGGGCCTTGCAGGTTTCTCCTAATCTAAAGGTATCGGGCAAAAGTGATGGGCACAGTTTCCTTGAGGATCTCATGCACAGTCTTGTGGTGTGGCTTCAGATGCCAGAACCTGGAGGTCATGTGAGCCATGGTTTTAGGAAGGAAGTCTGCAAACACAAACTCAGTTTAGGTTAATGGCAAGGTGATTGCAGGCCCAATGCATAGACCTGGAAGGCAGCTCGTCAGGAACTGTAAATCCGATGACTCAAAGGTGATAGCACATGATATGTATCTGGATTGTATGTCCAGGATGGCCTCGGAATGCAGGTGTGTTCTCATGGGTCTATGGCAGATTTTTCCACTCAAGGATCCTGGTGGCTACCAAGAGTTTGGTGACTATCTCGGGGAAGGGAAGAGTGCTGTTTTCCATCTTAAGGGTCCCCCAAAATAGGGATTCCAGAGATGGGCTCTGTGTCTGGGCCCCTGTAAAATCCCACCAGGGTTAGGATTTGGGCCTAGGTGTGTACTAGGCCTGCAATTCGGGATCCCAGAGATGCAATTGAGAGCGTTTGGTTGAAAGCATGCTCAGGCTGAGGTCACAATGCCTGCTTGTGCCCGGGGAAGCCATCATGAGTGCACATGGTCTCCTTGGCCATGGAGCTGCCTTCCACTTTGAGGGTTGAGCAACTATCCCAACTGTCAGAATACCTTCCATGGGGAAGGAGGAGTTCTCTATTGTGCTTCAGGTTCCCCCAATGGCAAGGATTTCAGCAAAGGTGTGGGTACAGATGCCTGAATACCAAGAATAGAAGAGAAGACAGACTTGGGCCATAGCTGGTCTCACATGCTGTATATGGGCCCTGATCTCTCAGTGGCTGACACTAGGTCCTGGCTCCGGCTATGTCAGACACAGCACTAGTGCCCAGGGCAGCCTATGAATCAGGGTTCCGTCTAGCACCGAGAAGATTGACCATCATATGGAGTTTCTGGGCAGACTCTCCAGGCCCTTTTTCTTTCTATGGGGAAGGCAGAATATTGTGTTGTAGCTCCAGAATTCCCTCACAATAGGGCTTGTGGACCAGTAGGCTGAGGATGGAATTGTAAACCTAAGCTATGGCTTAATTCAGTCAAACTAAAGGCAGTTCCAGTGTGCAGCGATCGAATTGAAATCCAGCACCTGAGTAAGGGCAGATGTCAGATGTTTGCTCATGCTGGAGTTTGTGTCTATGATTACTGACAAATGGAGTGGTGGCTTCAAGAGGAAATGGAGGATTTCCCACGCTGGGGCTTGTGAGATGCTCCAAACAGAAGGTTTCCTTCTACCGGACAGGGGCATTCTGTTTTTTTTTGTCTCAAGGGTCCCCGCCAATTGCAAAGTTCGTGTAGCAGAGCACCCCCGTATGGTTGCCTGGAAACCACACCTCCACTGACCATTGCAGCTTAGGAACATGGCAAGTTCATTCTGGTGGCTCTGGGGCGAAGTACTAAGGGCTTATTTTTACATGGAATGTCATGAATATGGGTAACAATGCTGTTTTGTTACCTGGGAATTCTTAGCCTGTCATCTGTACACATCCTTGGTATTAAGGCAACTTTCCACAGACCTTTCCTGTAACCCTGCCAATGGGGGAACCTGAAGCACAATAGAGAACTCCTCTTTCCATTGCAGGAAGCCTGGCTGTTGCAATGGGTGTCCAACCCTCAAATTGGGATCCAGCTATATGGCCAATGAGACTACGCCCTCTCCTGAGGGCCCCCCTGGGCACAAAGAGGCATGATGACCCTCAGCCTGAGCATGCTTTCAAACAAGCCCTCTCTGTTACACCATTAGGATCCTGCATTGCAGGCCTGGAATGCCCCTAGGCCCAAATCCTAACACTTGGTGGGATATCCGGGCACCCAGACCCAGAGCCCGTCTCTTGAATCCCTGTTTTGGCATAAGCCTAAGTTGGAAAACAGCATTCTTCCCTGTTTTGGAGCACCCCTAAGATGGAAAAGAGCACTCTTTTCTTCTCTGAAAAACCACCAATCTATGGAGATCCACCAGGATCCTTAGAGAGGAAAAGTCTCCCATTGAACCATGAGACCACGTCTACATTCAGAGCCCATCCTGGACACACAATCCAGATAGAAAAGCCTGTGCTACCAGCTTTCAGTCACCCTAATTACAGTTCCTGACGTGATGAATTCTAGGTCTATGCATTGGACCTGCCATCACCTTGCCACTATCCCTGACCCAAATTTGTGTTTGCAGACTTCCCTCCCAAAACCATGGCTCTCATATCCTCAAGGAGGTGGTCTCTGAAGCCTTACCACAGGACTGGGCCTGCCATCCCCAAGGAAACTGTGCCCATCACAGTTCCCCAAAGCCTCCAAGTTAGGAGAAACCTGCAAGGCCCCTGAGCCCACCCCAATATTGGAAGTGGCTCTGGATGCAAATGCACAGTCTGAAACACCCTGATCACCTACATCCAGTCAGACAACCATATCAATGGTCCTTAGTAAGAAAATTGAACCTGATGGGCACCAAGGACATCATTGGATCTCTAGATTAGGTTGCCAGCATCAATCCTCAGAGGCCTGTTCTTGAATACCAAGTCAGGATACAACATATGTACCCTGAGCCACAAAACAGAACATCTCCTCTCCCAAGATGGAAACTGTGCACATCGACCTGTGCCAAACCCTCAGCGTGGCCCATAGCCACCAATACATTCTAAGACCTCCCTTGTAACAAACCAGTTTTGGGACACATCTGTAAGAGATTCCAAGTCAACTCAAGGCCTTGGTACTTGGCACCAGAACCACCAAAACGAACCTGTCATGTTCCTCAGCTGCAATGGTCATTGGACGTGTGCTTTCCAGTCATCCATGCGGGAGGGCTCTGCTACGCAAACTTCCACTTGAGGGACCCTGGAGGAAAAAAAAACAGACTCCTCCTGTCCATTAGAAGGAAACCTTGTTGTTTGGAGCATCTCACAATCTTAAGCGTGGGTAATCCTCCATTGCCTCCTGAAGCCACCCCTCCATTAGTCGTCATCCTAGACACAAACTCCAGTGTGAGCAAATATCTGACATCTGCCCTTACTCAGGTGCTGGATATCTCGTATAAGCTGCTGCACATTGAAACTGACTTCCGCTTGGCACTCAATTTAAGCATAGCTGGTGTTTACAATTGCATTCTCACCCTATTTGTCCCCAAACCCTCTTGATAGGGAATTCTGGATCCATAAGGCAGCATTCTGCCTGCCCCACAGAAAGAAGTGCTTCGTGAGTCTCGCCAGAAACCCTACATGAGGATCAATTTACTCGGCCCTGGAGAGAACCCCAATATATAGACTTCTCTGGCCACTAGTGCTGTGTCTGACACAGCCTGAGCCCAGACCTCGTGTCAGCCACCCAGAGAGCGGGGCCCATATCCAGCATGTGAGAACGGCCATGGCCCAAATCTGTCATCTCTATGCATCCTTGGTATTCAGGCATCTGTCCCCAGACCTTTGCTGTAATCCCTGCCTATGGGGGAACATGAAGCACAATAGATATTTCCTCCTTCCCCATGGCTGGAAACCTGGCCATTGGAATGTGTGTCCATCCCTCAGTGTGGGAGCCAGAAAATGGACAATGGGACCACGCCCACTCCTGAGGGCCACCCTGGGCACAAACAGGCATTGTAATGCTCAGCCTGAGCATGTTTCTAAACAAGCCCTCTCAGTTGCACCACCAAGATCCTGCATTGCAGGCCTGGTCTGCCCATAAGCCCAAATCCCAACCCTTGGTGGGATTTTCCAGGCGCCTAGACCCAGAGCCCATCTCTGGAATCTCTGTTTTGGGGCACACCTAAGATCGAAAATAGCAGTCTTCCCATACCAAAAAGTCATCAAAATATTGGGAGCCGCCTGTATCCTTAGAGGAAAAATCTCCCATGGACCCATGAGGCCACAGCTACATTCTGACGTCACCCTAGACACACAATCCAGATATAAAAGCCTGTGCTTCCGCCTTCGGGTCATTCCAGTTACTGTTCCTGACGAGTAGCCTTCCAGGTCTACACATTGCCCTGCGATAACCTAGCCACTAAACCTAACCCAAGTTTGTGTTTGCAGACTTCCCTCCCAGAAACATGGCTCACATGCCCTCCAGGGTGGAGTCTCTGGAGCCACACCACAGGACTGTGCTTGCCATCCCCATGGAAATTGTGCATGTCAGTTAACCAAACCCTCCAGAGTTGGTTGAAACATTCAAGGCCCCTGTGGCCACCCCAATATTGGAGGTTACTCTGGACATAAGTGCACAGTCTGAAACGCCCTGATCACCTACATCCTGGCAGACACCCAAGTCAACTGTCCTAAGTCTGAAGATTGAACCTCTCATGCCCCTGGGACTCATTGGAACCCTAGATTAGGTTGTCGGGCATCTGTCTTCAGAGGCCTGTTCTTGAATAGGAACTTATGATACGGCATGTGGTCCCTGAGCCACAAAACACTATATCTCCTGTCCCCAGAAGGTAACCGTGCTCTTCGACCTGTGTTAAACCCTCAGGGTAGGAGAATCCTGCAGGCACCTTAGCCACCAACACATTCTAAGATCTACCTGGTAAAAAAAAAAAAACAGCATTGTAACCCATCTTAAAGAGATTCCATGTCAACTCAAGACCTTGGTGCTTCGCCCCAGAAGCACCGTAAAGAACCTGCATGTTCCTCAGCTGCATTGGTCAATGGAGGTGTGCTTTCCAGGCCTCCATGTGGAAGGGCTCTGCTACCCATACTTTTCACATGGGGGGCCCTGCAGAAAACATACCAGACTCTAACTGTCCAGTAGAAAAAACAACCTTGCTGTTTGGAGCATCTCACATGCATCAGCCTCTTGATGCCACTCCTCCATTCGGTCATCAGAGACAAACTCCAGTGTGCGTAAACATCTGAAATCCACCTTTACTCAGGTGCTGGATATTTCATTTGTTGGCCACGATAGATACAAACTCTATCATGAGCAGACATCTGACCCTCGCCTGTACTCAGATGCTGGAGATCTCGAAAAAAACCACTGCACATTGGAATGGCCATGTTCTCGGCACTGAGATTAAGCATAGATTGTGTTTTCTGCCTTCTGTTCT
This sequence comes from Mustela nivalis, assembly GCF_964662115.1. Taxonomy (NCBI): domain Eukaryota; kingdom Metazoa; phylum Chordata; class Mammalia; order Carnivora; family Mustelidae; genus Mustela; species Mustela nivalis. Next base: position 36,274 of record NW_028134986.1, read on the forward strand.
CACACTCCTCGCCTTCAAGTCCCCTATATTGGGAATTTGGGAGCCACAATGCAGCCTTCTGCCTGCCCACCAGAAAAAAGAGGTGCCCTATGGGTCTGCGTGAAACTTCATATAAGGTTCCACCAGCACAGCCCTCTATAGCACCACAATATCATAGGCCACCTTGTGAACTAATGCTCTGTCTGACACAGCTCGAGCCCCTACCTCCTGGTAGCCACCTAGATAGCGGGACCCATATCTGGCAGGTGTGACCTGCCTTGACCTGAGTCCTTCATCTCAAACCAACCTGGTTATTCACGTACCAGTCCCAGAACATAGCTCAAATTACTGTGCATGGGGGAATCTGAAGCACAAAAGAGTACTCCTCCTTCCTCATAGAAGGAAAATTAAATGTTGATATGGTGGTCCAAACCTCATATTGGGATCCAGGTGCATGGAACAAGAGCCAATGCCCACTCAGGATGGGCATCTGGGCACAAACAGGCATTGTGACGCTTACCCTGAGACCCATTTCCAACAAGTCTCCATGGGAGCTGAACCAAAGCCCCACAGAGCCAGGCAGTCAAGCCTCTAGGCCCAAATACTAAGCCTTTGTAGGGTTATCCAGGCACAGGGACCTATAACCCATCTCTGGAATCCCTGTGTTGACGGGAACCGTGAAACAGTAAACCACGCTCTCTCCTTCTCAGTGAGACACCAAACTCTTGGGTGCTGGGCAGAATCCCCAGAGAGGTAGAATATTCCATGGACACATGAGGACACACCACCATTCCAAGGCCATCCTAGACACAATCCAGACAGAAAAGCCTTTGCTCCTGCCTCCCAGCCACACGAATTTCAAATCCTGAGGAGCTGCCCTCAGCGTCTGCAGATCGGGGCTGCCATCACCTCCCTCCTAATTGATACACAATTTTGTGTCTGAAGACTTTGGTCCCAGAGCCCTTAACCACATTCCCTGCAGGATGGGGCTGACAGAACCACACTACATCACTGGGCCTGATCTCTGGATGAAATTCTGCCGTCTCAGTTGCACAAACCCTCCAGATTAGGAAAAGCCTGCAAGGCCCCTGAGCCCACCCCAATTTCATAGGCCACTCTGGAAAAAATGCACAGTCTGACACAGCCTGAGCATCTACCTCCAGGAAGACTCACAGGTCAAAGTCCCTAAGTCCGAAGGTTGAGGATGACATGCCCCTACAACCTCATAAGAACCCTAGCCTAGATATTCAGGCCTCTGTGCCCAGAGGCCTGGTCTTGAAATCCAACATATGATCCGACATGTGGTCCCTGAGCCATACAAGAGAACCCCTCCTGTCCCGAGAAGGGAACCTGGCTCCTGGGAACTGGGTCTAACCCTCAGGTAGGAGAATCCTGCATGGCCACAGACCCACAACCACATTCTTTTTTTTTTATATAGATTTTATTTATTTATTTGACAGAGATAGATCACAAGTAGGCATAGAGGAAGGCAGAGAGAGAGAGAGGAAGAAGCAGGCTCCCTGCTGAGCAGAGAGCCCGATGCGGGACTCAATCCCAGGACCCTGAGATCATGACCTGAGCCGAAAGCAGCGGCTTAGCCCAGTGAGCCACCCAGGCACCCTCACCACCACATTCTAAGGTCTCCCTGGACACCAAGCAGCATTGTGACTCATTAGACTGAGAACATCCGTCAACTTAGATCACTTGGAAATTTGAACAAAAACCAGCAGATCAAGCCTGCAATGTTCCTCAGCTGCAATGGTCATGCAAGGAAGACTTCCCAGGCCCCCATTCAGAGACCTCTGCTGTCGAATCTTTCTATATGGGGGACCCTGGAGCCTTGTAAGCGGACTTCCCCTGTCCCACAGTAGGACACCTTGCTGTTTGGAGCAGCTCACAAGGTCCTGCTTGGGAAAATCTCCAATAATTCTTGAGGCCACCCCACAATTTGTTGACCATCATGGATGCAAACCCAGCGTGAGCAGACATCTGACCCTCGCCCATACTCAGGTGCTGGAAATCTCGAAACAACCACTGCACAATGGAATGGTCCTGTGGTCGGCACTGAGCTTATCCGTGGCTTGTGTTTTCAGACTTCTGTCTTCACACTCCTCGCCTACAAGCCCTCCATATTGGGAATTCTGAAGCCACAGTGCAGCTTTCTGCCTGCCCACCAGAAAGAAGAAGTGCCCTATGGGTCTTCGCAGAAACCCACATGAGGATCCTCCTGCACAGCCCTCAATGGCACCCCAATATAATAGACCGACCTCTGCATAAATTGTCTGTCTGACATTGCCTGATCCCCGACCTCCTGTCAGCCACCCAGATAGTGGGCCCCATATCCTCCAGGTGGGTCCAACCTTGGCCCGAGGCCATCATCTTGAAGCAACCTGGATATTCAGGTACCTGTCCCAGACTTAGCTCAAATTCCTGCCCATAGGGGACTCGGAAGCACAAAAGAGTGCTCCTCCTTCCCCATGGCCAGAAAACTGAATGTTGAGATGGCTGTACAACACTGAGTGGGAACCAGGTGCATGGTCCATGAGACCACGCCTACACAGGATGGGCAGCTGGGCACAAACAGGCATTGTGACCCTCAGAATGAGACCCCTTTCCAAAGATCCCCCTTGGGATCTGGACCAGGAACCCAAATCGAAGCTTTGGTTAAGTTTTCCCAGTGTCTGGACCCAGAACCCATCTCTGGAATCCCTGTTTGGACAGGATCCCAGAGATGGAATACAGTCTTTTCCTCTTCCCCAGAAAGAAATCAAACTCTTGGGTGCCAAGCAGAATCACCAGAGTGGAAGAATATCCCATGGACACATGAGGTCACCCCTCCATTTAGTGGCCATCCTAGACACAAAATCCAGACAGAAAAGCCTGTGCTCCTCCCTCCCAGCCACCTGAATTTCAAATCCCGAGGAGCTTCCCTCAGGGTCTTCAGATTCGGACTGCCATCACCTCACTCCTATCTCTTATCCGAGGTTGTGTCTAAAGTCTTTGGTCCCAAAGTCCTGACACACATGACCTCCAGGATGGGGCCTCGAGAAACACATTACATCACTGGCCCTGCTCTCCTGAGGAAACCCTGCCCATCTCAGTTTCCCAAAATGTCCAGATTAGGAGAAAACTGCAAGGCCCCTGACTGCACCCCAATATCATAGGCCACTCTGGAAAAAGTGCACAGCCTGACACAGCCTCAGCACCTACCTCCAGGATGACATGCAGGCCAATGGCACTTAGTCCGAAGATTGAAACTTCCATGGCCCTAAAACCTCATCAGAACCCTAGCTTATGTTTTGAGGTCTCTCTCCCTAGAGGTCTGTTCTGGAAATTCAAGCATATGGTCCAACCTGTGGTCCGTGAGCCATACAAGAGCACACCTCCTGTCCCAAGAAGGAAACCTGGCTCCTGGGTACTGGGTCTAATCCTAAGGATAGAGAATCCTCAATGGTCAGAGAGCCGCCACCACATTCTAAGGTCTCCCTGGACACCAAGCAGCATTGGGACCTGTTAGACTGAGAACTTCCATCAACGCAAATCACTTGGAACTTGGAATCAGTGTCATTGGTTCAAGCTTACCCTGTTCCTCGGCTGCAATGGTAACACGAGATTGGCTTCCCAGGCCTCCATTCAGAGAGCATTGCTATCGAATCTTCCATATGGGGGACCCTGGAGCCCTGTAAGAAGACTTCTGCTGTCCCTTAGTAGGACACCTTGATGTTTGGAGCAGCTCACAAGCTCCAGCTTGGAAAAACCTCCAAGAATTCTTGAGGCCTCCCCACCATTTGTTGGCCATCATGGATACAAACTCCAGCGTGAGCAGACATCTTCCCCTCGCCCAGGTGCTGGAGATCTCGAAACAACTGCTGTACATTGGAATAGACATGTGCTCGGCACTGAGCGTAACCGTAGCTTATGTTTTCATACTTCTGTCCTCACACTCCTCGCCTGCAAACCCTCCAACTTGGATATTCTGGAGCCGTAATGCAGCCATCTGCCTGCTCACCAGATAGAAGAAGTGAAAAAAGGGTCTGTGCAAAAATCCCCCATGAGGATCCAGTTGCACAGCTCTCAAAAGCACCCCAATATCATAGGCCGAACTCTCCACGAATGTTCTGTCTGACACAGCTCGAGCCCGAGCTCCTGACAGCCACCCAGAAAGCAGGCCTCATTTTCTGCAGGTGGGTCCTGCCTTGGCCTGAGGACCTCATCTCAAAGTGAACTGGGTATTCAGGCCCCTGTCCCAGAACTTAGCTCAAATTCCTGCCCATGGGGGAACCTGAAGCATAAAAAAGTACCCCTCCTTCCCCATGGCAGGAAAACTGAATGTTGAGATGGCAGTCCAACCCTCAGAGTGGGAGCCAAGTGCATAGCCCATGAGGTCACACCCACTCAGCATGGGCATCTGGGCAAAAACAGGCATTGTGACACTCAGATTGATACCCATTTCCAACAAGAACACTCGGGAGCTGTACCAGGAAAACATAGAGCAGGACCCTAGGCCCAAATCCTAAGCCTTGTTGCGGTGATCCAGGCTCCAGAACCCAGGACCCATCTCTGGAAAGGCTGTTTGGACGGGATCCCTGACTCATAAAACTGCGCTCCTCCCATCCCCCAGAAATACACCAAACTCTTGGGTGCCGAGCAGAATTCCCAGAGAGGTAGAATCTCACAAGGACCCATGAGGCCACCCCTCCATTTCGTGGCCATCATAGACAAACAAGTCAGACAGAAAAGACTGTGCTCCTGCCTCACAGCCGTCCGAATTTCATATCTGGAGATGCTTCGCTCAGGGTCTACAGATTGGGTCTGCCATCACCTCGAGCTTAACTCTTACCCGAGTTTGTGTCTGAAGACTTTGGACCCAGAGTGTTGACCCATATGCCCTCCAGGATGGGGCCTCCAGGAACACACAACAGCACTGGGCCAGCTCTCCCAAGGAATGTCAGCCTGTCTCATTTTCCCAACCCACTAGATTAAGAGAAAATTGCAAGGCCCCTAATACCACCCCAATTCCATAGGAAGCTCCAGAAAAAATGCATAGTCTGACACAGCCTCAGAATATACCTCCAGGAAGACACCCAGGTCAATGGGAAGGGATGAAATGGCCTAACCCAAGGCAGTTTTGATGTGCTGGGTGTGAAGCCAACTGTCTCAATGTCTCTCACAAGGTCTGGGCTCAGGCTATGTAAGACAGAGCACAGTGTTTAGGGTAGCCTATGCAATTGGGGTGTTGCCGAGGGCTGAGCAGGTTGATTTTCATTTGGGGTTTCTGAGCAATGGCATAGACAATGTTTTTCTTAGGGGGCAGACAGAGTGCTTCGTTCTGGAACCAGAATTCCCAATCATGAGGGTTTGGGCCAGGAGTGCTAGGGTAGAGTCTGAAAACAAAACATAGGGTGAGGTGGGGAGCAGGCCCACTCTGCAAAGGCTGAAAGGATATCTCATGCATCTGAAGTCAGGCTGAGGATCAGACATTGGCTGAGGTTGGATTGTGCCCTTGATGGCACCTTCATGAAGCAGGTGCCTCATGAGGCCAACGAAGTTTTCCCACGCTGAGTTTGGAGGTTGCCACAAACCACAAGGTTTCCTTCTGCGAGACAGTCGAGTCCTGTTCAATGGCTCCAGTACATACCATACGGAAGGACTGAAGAGGAGGGTTCAAAGGATGGATCCCTGAACAACATGCCTCGCATTCCCTTTGGCCATTAACGACAAGATATGTTTGTTCTGCTGGCTCTGGGGCAAGCTAACCAGTGGGCTGAGTTGAAATGGCCTCTCCTGAGGATGCGTCATAATGTGGGTTTCTGTCCATGGAGACCTTGGAATGTGATGGTTGTACTGTGGCCCTGCAGAATTCTCCGACCAGAAGGGTTTGATACAGATCCAGTAAGAAAGCACTCCATGTGGAGACGAGAGAGGTTTGGTTTGGAGCCTCAGAAAAACCTAATATGCTGGTATAAGAAACCAGTCCTCTGAGGACAGACACATGAAAACTAAAGCTAAGGTTCATATTAAAGCCCAAGGGCCTGTCCATTTCAATCTTCTGTCTCTGGGGACACTGTCTGAAAGTCTAAGTGGTGATAATGGCTCAGCTGGAGTCAGAGTGCCCCTTTTAGTCCAGGGCAGCCTACACTATCAGGATGGCCTCAGGGGCCTTGGAACTTTTCCCTAACCTGTAGGGTTGTGGTCAATGGATTGGGCACACTTTCCTTGGAGATGGCAGGCACAATCTTTCACTGTGGCTCCAGATGCCCTAGCCTGGAGGGTGTGTGGGTCCAGGCTGTGGGCACATAAGTCTGAAAACAAAAACTCAGCTTATGAGTGGCGCCGAGGGTATGGCAGGCCGGATGTACAGATAAAGAGTGAGCTCCTTGGCTTGTGAATCAAGGGCGAGATTCCTTCAGGCTTTTGTGTCTGGATGCGTCCAGGATAGCCGTGGATTGTAGGGAGTGGCCTCAGTGACTTTGGACGAGTAACCTCTCTGGGGATTTGTCCCAGCTAACAGGAGTTTGGGGTCATTTTGTGGGAAGGGTGGAGTCCTGTTGTCTGGCTCATGTGTCTCTCCAAGAAAGTGATTCCAGAGCAGAGCCCCAGGAACAGGGGGGAGACTGGAAAACTCAAACACTGGTGAGGATTGGGTGTATAGGGGCTTGGCACGCCCCATATGAGGGCTCTTGGTCAAGGCCCTGACAGGCCTTTCTTTGATATTGGGCTCATGCTGAGGGTCACAGAGTGAATTTGTGCCCAAGGCAGCACTCAAGTTTGGGCGTGGTTTCAGGGGAAATGAAGGTTTCTCCCACCCTGAAGGTGTGACTCCATGCCAAGAGCAAGCCTTACGGCCATTGGGAAGAAGGAGTTCTGATTTGTGCTTCAGATGCCCAACTGTGTGGGGAATTGATATAATATCTGGGTTTAGATATCGGAAAACCAAGGTTAGGAAGAGATAACGGCATAAGACCATGGCGTGTCAGAAGTGCTAGGTGTGTGGCCAGCTGTCTCCTTGCCTGTCTGGACGTCTGGCATCAGGCTGTGAAAGGCAGAGCATTAGTGCCCAGAGCAGCCTATCAAATCTGAGTGCCGTCGAGGCAAGAGCAGGTTGATCCTCATCTGGGTTTTATGGAAAGCCCCACAAGGAAACGTTTTCTACGGGTGTGCAGTAACTGGGCAGGCTTGTGGTTCTGCAAATCCTACTCTGGAGGGATTGTTTGGCAGGAGTGTGAGGAAGGAAGTCTGAAAACACAAGCTAGCACGAGTTTTGGGACCGAGGGCACGGCAGGCCACTCTGCAGAGGCTGAATCAAGATCTCCTGCATTGCGGTCATGTCTACTATGAGACTTGCTTCAAGCTAGAGTTTTTGACCATGATGGCCTCTCCCTGAAGGATATGGGGGCTTCATAAGGCCCGGGAGGTTTGCCGTTTTCTCCTACACTGAAGGTTTGACTCACTGCCAGCAGCAAGGTTTCTTGCCATGGGGAAGGAGGGGTTTTGACTTATGCATCAGGTTCGCCCCTGTGCAGGGATTGGAGATAAGGTCTAGGTTCCGATGACTGAAAACCCAGGTTGGGAATGGATGGTGGCCTAAGGCAGTGGCGGGTCCAATGTGCTGGGTGTGCAGCCAGCTGTGTCGGTGTCTGTTGGAAGGTCTGGGCTCAGGCTTTTGCGAAAGAGCATCAGTGTTTAAGGTAGCCTATGCAATTGGGGTGCTGCCGAGGGCCAAGCAGTTTGATCCTCATTTGGGGTTTCTGTGCAGCACCATAGACAATGTTTTTCTCCTGGGAGGCAGGAAGAGTGCTTCAGTGTGGCCCCAGAATTCCCAGTAGGGAGGGTTTGTGGGCCAGGAGTGTGAGGACGGAAGTCTGAAAACACAAGCTAGGGTGAGGATTGGAGCCAAGGGCAGAGCAGGCCCACTCTGCAGAGGCTGAATCAAAATCTCCTGCATCTGAAGTCAGGCTGAGGATCAGACGTTGGCTGAGGCTGGAGTATGTGTCCATGATGGCACCTTCATGAAGCGGGGGCCTCATGAGGCCAAGGAAGTTTTCCCACGCTGAGTTTGGAGGTTGCTCCAAACCACAAGATTTCCTTCTGCGGGACATTCGAGTCCTGTTGCATGGCTCCAGGACATACCATACAGAAGGACTGGAGAGCAGGGTTCGAAGGATGGATCACTGTACAGCATGCCTCGCATTCCCCTTGGCCATAAGCGACAAAATATGTTTGATCTGCTGCCTCTGGGGCACGCTACCCAGGGGGCTGTGTTGAAAAAGCCTCACCTGAGGATGCATCATAATGTGCGTTTGGAGTCCATGGAGACCTTGGAATGTGCTGGTTGTTCAGTGGCCCTGCGGAACTCTCCTACCTGAAGGGCTTGATACATCCCCAGTAAGAAAGCACCCATGTGGAGACGAGAGAGGTTTGGTTTGGTGCCTCAGAAAAGCCCCGTGTGCTGGTCTACGAAAACAGTCCTCTGAGGACGGACACATGGAAACCAAAGAAAGGTTCAGATTAGGGCCTGGGGGCCTGTCCATTTAAACCTTCTGTCTCTGGGGACACTGTCTGAGAGTCTAAGTGGAGATAGTTGATCCGCTGGTGTCAGAGAGCCCCTCTTAGTCCAGGGTGGCCTCCACTATTGATGGCCTCAGGGGCTTGGAGCTTTTCCCTAACTTGTGGTCATGGATTGGGCACACTTTCCTTGGAGAGGGCAGGCACAATTTTTCGCTGTGGCTCCAGAGGCCCTCGCCTGGGGGTTGTGTGTGTCCAGGCTGTGGGCACAGAAGTCTGAAAACACAAACTCAGCTTAAGAGTGGCGCCTAGGGTATGGCAGGCCTGATGTACAGCCCGAGAGGGAGCTCCGGGGCCTCTGAAACAAGGGCGAGTGGGAGGCATTCCTTCAGGCTTTTGTCTCTGGATGTTGTGTCCGGGATAGCCGTGGATTGGAGGGGGGCCTTAGGATCTGTGGAGGGGTATCCCTCTCTTGGGATTTGTCCCAGTTCCCAAGAGTTTGGGGTCATTTTGTGGGAAGGGTGGAGTCGTGTTGTCTGGCTCATGGGTCTCTCCAAGAAAGTGATTCAAGGGCAGAGCCCCAGGTACAGGTGGGGCGACTGGAAAACTCAAAACCTGGTGAGGATTGGGTCATAGGGGCTTGGCAAGACCCATATGGGGGCTCTTGTTCTAGGCCCTCACAGGCCTTTCTTTGACATGGGGCTCATGCTGAGGGTCACAGTGTGAATTTGTGCCCAAGCAGCACTCAAGTTTGGGCGTGGAATCAGGGGCCATGAAGGATTCTCCCACCCTGAAGCTGTGACTCCATGCCAAGAGCAAGCTTGACAGCCATGGGGAAGGAGGAGTTCTGTTTTGTGCTTGCGATACCCAGCTGTGTGGAGAATTGATATAATGTCTAGGTTCAGATATCTGAAAACCAAGGTTAGGAAGATGTGACGGCATAAGGCCATGGCGTGTCCAAAGTGCTGGGTGTGCGGCCAGCTGTCTCCTTGTCTGTTTGGACGTCTGGCTTCAGGCTGTGTCAGACAGAGCATGAGTGCCCTGAGCAGCCTATCCAGATCGGGTACCATCGAGGCTCGAGCAGGTTGATCCTCATCTGGGTTTTCTGGAGAGCCCCACAGGGAAACGTTTTTCTTCCGTTGGGCAGACACTGGGCTGGGTTGTGGTTCTGGAGTTCCTAGTCCGTAGGGCTTGTTTGCCAGGAGTGTGAGGAAGGAAGTCTCAAAACACAAGCTACCATGAGGTTGGGACCGAGGGCACGGCAGGGCCACTCTGCAGAGGCTGAATCGAGATCTCCTGCACTGAGGTCATGTCAACCATGAGACGTGCCTCAGGCAGGAGTTTTTGTCCAGCATGGCCTCTTCCTGAAGGGTGTGGGGGCTACATGAGGCCAGGGAGGTTTGCCTACGATGGGATTTGTGAACTGCTCCAAACCTCAAGGTTTTTCCTTCTGCACGACAGTCGAGTCCTATTGGATGGTTCCAAGAGGCCCCATATGGAAAGACTCGAGAGCAGGTGTCTAAGCATGGATGCCTGGGAACGCCACCTCATATTCCCACTCTTTACTCAGGACAAGGCAGGCTCAATCTGCGGGCTCCTGGTTGAGCTACCCAGAGGGGAAAGTTGGAATGGACTCTCCTGAAGATGAGTCCTACTGTGGCTTGGTGGCCTGGGAGACCTTGGAATGTGGAGGTGGCTCAGGGACTCTGCAGGATTCTCCAACATGAGGTGTTTGACACGGCTCCAACAAGGAAACTTCCCATGTGGAGACGAGAGGAGTTCTGTTCAGTGCCTCAGGAAAGCCCAATACCCTGTTCTTCGAACCAAAGCCTCTGAGGAGTGACACCTGGGAACCACGCAAGAGTTGAGTTTAGGGCCTAAGGGCCTGTCCTGCTCAACCTTCTATCTCTGTTGACATCTGTGTTCATGCCTTCGTGGAGGTAGCTGCTCAGCTTGTGTCCGAATGCCCCTGTGTGTCCAGTGACTCTCCCAGTAGTGGGATGTCCTCGGGGGCCTTGAGGTTTCTCATATTCTGGAGGTGTGTGTCCAAAGGAATGGACACAGTTTCCCAGGAGACAGGAGGCATAGTCCTGTGGAATGGCTCCAGAGGACCCAGCCAAGAGGCTGTGTTTGCCAGGGCTGTGGGGTCAGATGGCTGAAAAAGCAAACTTGGCTCAGCTAGGGGCCAAGGTAATGGCAGGCCTGATCTCCAACCCGTGAGGGGAGATCCTCTGGATATCAAAGGAGAGCAAGTGAGAGGCAGTCGCTCAGGCTTTTGTATCTGGGTGTTGCGTTCACAGTGGCCCTTCATGGTTGGGGTTGCTTCAGGGGCCGAGGAACTGCCTTCCTCTCGGGGAATTGTCCAAGCTCCCAAGTGTTTGGGTTCATTCTGTGGGAAGGGAAGAGTACTGTTTTCTACCACAGGGGACCCCCCAGGAGAGGGAATCTAGAACACACCAGTGGGTTCCCTCAACTGGAATACAAACCATCTAGTTAGTCCTGGGTGCCTATGGGCAAGGCAAGCCACATATGCGGGCTTTTGGTCCAGTCACTGAGAGGGGTTACTTGAATAAGGTTCTCACGCTGAGGGCCACAATGTGTGTTTGTGCCCAAGGCGGACCTCACGCTTGGGCGTGGCCTCATAGGCCATGCCGTTTTCTCCTACACTGAAGGTTTGACTCACTGCCATCAGCAAGATTTCTTGCCATGGGGAATGAGGGGTTCTGACTTGTGCATCAGGTTCCCCCTGTGCAGGGATTGGAGATAAGGTCTAGGTTCAGATGACTGAAAACCCAGGTTGGGAATGGATGGTGGCCTAAGGCAGTGGCGGGTCCAATGTGCTGGGTGTGCAGCCAGCTGTGTCGGTGTCTGTTGGAAGGTCTGGGCTCAGGCATTTGCGACAGAGCATCAGTGTTTAAGGTAGCCTATGCAATTGGGGTGTTGCCGAGGGCAAAGCAGTTTGATCCTCATTTGGGGTTTCTGTGCAGCACCATAGACAATGTTTTTCTCCTCGGAGGCAGGAAGAGTGCTTCAGTGTGGCCCCAGAATTCCCAGTAGGGAGGGTTTGTGGGCCAGGAGTGTGAGGACGGAAGTCTGAAAACACAAGCTAGGGTGAGGATTGGAGCCAAGGGCAGAGCAGGCCCAATCTACAGAGGCTGAATCAAAATCTCCTGCATCTGAAGTCAGGCTGAGGATCAGACGTTGGCTGAGGCTGGAGCATGTGTCCCTGATGGCACCTTCATGAAGCGGGGGCATCATGAGGCCAAGGAAGTATTCCCACGCTGAGTTTGGAGGTTGCCCCAAACCACAAGGTTTCCTTCTGCGGGACATTCGAGTCCTGTTGCATGGCTCCAGGACATACCATATGGAAGGACTGGAGAGCAGGGTTCGAAGGATGGATCCCTGTACAGCATGCCTCACATTCCCCTTGGCCATAAGCGACAAAATATGTTTGATCTGCTGCCTCTGGGGCACGCTACCCAGGGGGCTGAGTTGAAATGGCCTCTCCTGAGGATGCGTCATAATGTGCGTTTGGAGTCCATGGAGACCTTGGAATGTGCTGGTTGTTCAGTGGCCCTGCGGAACTCTCCTACCTGAAGGGTTTGATACATCCCCAGTTAGAAATCTCCACATGTGGAGACGAGAGAGGTTTGGTTTGATGCCTCAGAAAAGCCCCGTGTGCCTGTCTACGAAAACAGTCCTCTGAGGACAGACACATGGAAACCAAAGCTAAGGTTCAGATTAGGGCCTGTGGGCCTGTCCATTTCAACCTTCGGTCTCTGGGGACACTCTCTGAGAGTCTAAGTGGAGATAGTTGCTCCGCTGGTGTCAGAGAGCCCCTCTTAGTCCAGGGTGGCCTATACTATTGATGGCCTCAGGGACCTTGGAGCTTTTCCCTAACCTGTAGGGTTGTGGTCAATGGATTGGGCACACTTTCCTTGGAGAGAGCAGGCACAATCTTTCGCTGTTTGGTCCAGAGGCCCTAGCCTGGATGTTGTGTGGGTCCAGGCTGTGGGCACAGATGTCTGAATACACAAACTCAGCTTATGAGTGGCGCCTAGGGTATGGCCGGCCGGATGAACAGCCCGAGAGGGAGCTCCTGGGCCTCTGAAACAAGGGCGAGTGGGAGGCGTTCCTTCAGGCTTTTGTCTCTGGATGTTGTGTCCGGGATAGCCGTGGATTGGAGCGGTGGCCTCAGGTACTGTGGACGAGTATCCCTCTCTGGGGATTTGTCCGAGCTCCCAAGAGTTTGGGGTCATTTTGTGGGAAGGGTGGAGTCGTGTTGTCTGGCTCATGGGTCTCTCCAAGAAAGGGATTCCAGAGCAGAGCTCCAGGTTCGGGCGGGGCGACTGGAAAATTCAAACCGTGGTGCGGATTGGGTGCATAGGGGCTTGGCAAGCCCCATATGTGGGCTCTTGGTCCAGGCCCTGACAGGCCTTTCTTTGACATGGGGCTCATGCTGAGGGTCACAGTGTGAATTTGTGCCCAAGCAGCACTCAAGTTTGGGCGTGGAATCAGTGGCCATGAAGGATTCTCCCACCCTGAAGGTGTGACTCCATGACAAGAGCAAGCTTGACAGCCATGGGGAAGGAGGAGTTCTGTTTTGTGCTTGCTATACCCAGCTGTGTGGAGAATTGATATAATGTCTAGGTTCAGATATCTGAAAACCAAGGTTAGGATGAGGTGACGACATAAGACCATGGCGTGTCCGAAGTGCTGGGTGTGCGGCCAGCTGTCTCTTTTTCTGTCTGGACGTCTGGCTTTAGGCTGTGTCATGCAGAGCATGAGTGCCCAGAGCAGCCTATCCAGTTCGGGTACCGTCGAGGCCCGAGCAGGTTGATCCTCATCTGGGTTTTCTGGAGAGCCCCACAGGGAAACGTTTTTCTTCCGTTGGGCAGACACTGGGCTGGGTTTTGGTTCTGGAGTTCCTAGTCCGGAGGGCTTGTTTGCCAGGAGTGTGAGGAAGGAAGTCTGAAAACACAAGCTAGCGTGAGGTTTGGGACCGAGGGCACGGCAGGCCCACTCTGCAGAGGCTGAATCGAGATCTCCTGCACTGAGGTCATGTCAACTATGAGACGTGCCTCAGGCTAGAGTTCTTGTCCAGCATGGCCTCTTCCTGAAGGGTGTGGGGGCTTCATGAGGCCAGAAAGTTTTGCCTACGATGGGATTTGTGAACTGCTCCAAAACTGAAGGTTACCTTCTGCACGACAGTCGAGTCCTATTGGATGGTTCCAAGAGGCCCCATATGGAAAGACTCGAGAGCAGGTGTCTAAGCATGGATGCCTGGGAACGCCACCTCATATTCCCACTCTTTAGTCAGGACAAGGCAGGCTCAATCTGCGGGCTCCTGGGTGAGCTACCCAGAGAGGAGAGTTGAAATGGACTCTCCTGAAGATGAGTCCTACTGTGGCTTGGTGGCCTGGGAGACCTTGGAATGTGGAGGTGGCTCAGGGACTCTGAAGGATTCTCCAACATGAGGTGTTTGACACGGCTCCAACAAGGAAACTTCCCATGTGGAGACGAGAGGAGTTCTGTTCCGTGCCTCAGGAAAGCCCCATACCCTGTTCTTCAAACCAAAGCCTCTGAGGAGTGACACCTGGAAACCAAAGCAAGAGTTGAGACTACGGCCTAAAGGCCTGTCCAGCTCAACCTTCTATCTCTGTTGACATCTGTGTGCATGTATTCATGGATGTAGCTGCTCAGCTTGTGTCCGAATGCCCCTGTGAGTCCAGTGAGGCTCCCAGTAGTGGGATGTCCTCGGAGGCCTTGAGGTTTCTCATATTCTGGAGGTGTGTGGCCAAAGGAATGGACACAGTTTCCCAGGAGAGAGCAGGCACGGTCCTGTGGTATGGCTCCAGAGGACCCAGCCTAGAGGCTGTGTTTGCCAGGGCTGTGGGGACAGATGTCTGAAAAATCAAACTTGGCTCAGCTAGGGGCCAATGTAATGGCAGGCCTGATCTCTAGTCCGTGAGGGGAGATCCTCTGGAAATCAAAGTAGGGCAAGTGGGAGGCAGTCACTCAGGATTTTGTCTCTGGGTGTTGCGTTTACAGTGTCCGGTCAGGGTAGGGGTTGTCTCAGAGGCCGAGGAAGAGCCTTCCTCTCGGGGGATTGTCCAAGCTCTCAAGTGTATGTGTTCATTCTGTGGGAATGAAGAGTACTGTTTTCTGCCACAGGGGACCCCCCAGGAGAGGGACTCTAGAGCACAGCAGTGGGATCCCTCAACTGGAATACACACCATCTAGTTAGTCCTGGGTGCCTATGGGCATGGCAAGCCACATATGCGGGCTCTTGGTCCAGTCACTGAGAGGCGTTACTTGAATAAGTTACTCACGCTGAGGGTCACAATGTGTGTTTGTGCCCAAGGCGGCCCTCACGCTTGGGCGTGGCCTCATGGGCCCTGCCGTTTTCTCCTACACTGAAGGTTTGACTCACTGCCAGCAGCAAGGTTTCTTGCCATGGGGTAGGAGGGGTTCTGACTTGTGCATCAGGTTCCCCCCTGTGCAGGGATTGGAGATAAGGTCTAGGTTCCGATGACTAAAAACCCAGGTTGGGAATGGATGGTGGCCTAAGGCAGAGGCGGGTCCAATGTGCTGGGTGTGCAGCCAGCTGTGTCGGTGTCTGTTGGAAAGTCTGGGCTCAGGCTATTTGCGACAGAGCATCACTGTTTAAGGTAGCCTATGCAATTGGGGTGTTGCCGAGGGCCAAGCAGTTTGATCCTCATTTGGGGTTTCTGGGCAGCGCCATAGACAATGTTTTTCTCCTGGGAGTCAGGCACAGTGCTTCCTTGTGGCCCCAGAATTCCCAGTAGGGAGGGTTTGTGGGCCTGGAGTGTGAGCACAGATGTCTAAAAACACAAGCTAGTGTGAGTATTGGAGCCAAGGGCAGAGCAGGCCCAATCTGCAGAGCCTGAATCAGAATCTCCTGCAACTGAAGTCAGGCTGAGGATCAGACGTTGGCTGAGGCTGGAGTATTTGTCCATGATGGCACCTTCATGAAGTGGGGGCCTCATGAGGCCAAGGAAGTTTTCCCACGCTGAGTTTGGAGGTTGCCCCAAACCACAAGGTTTCCTTCTGCAGGACATTCGAGTCCTGTTGCATGGCTCCAGGACATAACATATGGAAGGACTGGAGAGCAGGGTTCGAAGGATGGAACCCTGTACAGCATGGGTCGCATTCCCATTGGCTATTAGCGACAAGATATGTTTGATCTGCTGCCTCTGGAACAGGGAGACCCAGGGGGCTGAGTTGAAATGGCCTCTCCTGAGGATGCGTCATAATGTGCGTTTGGGTCCATGGAGACCTTGGAATGTGCTGGTTGTTCAGTGGCCCTGCGGAAATCTCCTACCTGAAGTGCTTGATACATCCTAGTAAGAAAGCTGCCCATCTGGAGATGATAGATGTTTGGTTTGGTGCCTCAGAAAAGCTCCATGTGCTGGTCTACGGAAACAGTCCTCTGAGAACGGAAACATGGAAACCAAAGCTAAGGTTCAGATTAGGGCCTGGGGGCCTGTCCATTTCAACCTTCGGTCTCTGGGGACACTCTCTGAGAGTCTAAGTGGAGATAGTTGCTCCGCTGGTGTCAGAGAGCCCCTCTTAGTCCAGGGTGGCCTATACTATTGTTGGCCTCAGGGACCTTGGAGCTTTTCCCTAACCTGTAGGGTTGTGGTCAATGGATTGGGCACACTTTCCTTGGAGAGGGCAGGCACAATCTTTCGCTGTTTGGTCCAGAGGCCCTAGCCTGGATGTTGTGTGGGTCCAGGCTGTGGGCACAGAAGTCTGAATACACAAACTCAGCTTATGAGTGGCGCCTAGGGTATGGCAGGCCGGATGTACAGCCCGAGAGGGAGCTCCTGGGCCTCTGAAACAAGGGCGAGTGGTAGGTGTTCCTTCAGGCTTTTGTCTCTGGATGTTGTGTCCCGGATAGCCGTGGATTGGAGCGGTGGCCTCAGGTACTGTGGACGAGTATCCCTCTCTGGGGATTTGTCCCAGCTCCAAAGACTTTGGGGTCATTTTGTGGGAAGGGTGGAGTCGTGTTGTCTGGCTCATGGGTCTCTCCAAGAAAGGGATTCCAGAGCAGAGCTCCAGGTTCGGGCGGGGCGACTGGAAAATTCAAACCGTGGTGAGGATTGGGTGCACAGGGGCTTGGCAAGCCCCATATGTGGGCTCTTGGTCCAGGCCCTGACAGGCCTTTCTTTGACATGGGGCTCATGCTGAGGGTCACAGTGTGAATTTGTGCCCAAGCAGCAGTCAAGTTTGGGCGTGGCATCAGGGGCCATGAAGGTTTCTCCCACCCTGAAGGTGTGACTCCATGCCAAGAGCAAGCTTGAAAGCCATGGAGAAGGAGGAGTTCTGTTTTGTGCTTGCTATACCCAGCTGTGTGGAGAATTGATATAATGTCTAGGTTCAGATATCTGAAAACCAAGGTTAGGATGAGGTGACGGCATAAGACCATGGCGTGTCTGAAGTGCTGGGTGTCCGGCCAGCTGTCTCCTTGTCTGTCTGGACGTCTGGCTTCAGGCTGTGTCAGGCAGAGCATGAGTGCCCAGAGCAGACTATCCAGTTCGGGTACCGTCGAGGCCCGAGCAGGTTGACCTCATCTGGGTTTTCTGGAGAGCCCCACAGGGAAACGATTTTCTTCCGTTGGGCAGACACTGGGCTGGGTTTTGGTTCTGGAGTTCCTAGTCCGGAGGGCTTGTTTGCCAGGAGTGTGAGGAAGGAAGTCTGAAAACACAAGCTAGCGTGAGGTTTGGGACCGAGGGCACGGCAGGCCCACTCTGCAGAGGCTGAATCGAGATCTCCTGCACTGAGGTCATGTCAACTATGAGACGTGCCTCAGGCTAGAGTTCTTGTCCAGCATGGCCTCTTCCTGAAGGGTGTGGGGGCTTCATGAGGCCAGAAAGTTTTGCCTACGATGGGATTTGTGAACTGCTCCAAAACTGAAGGTTACCTTCTGCACGACAGTCGAGTCCTATTGGATGGTTCCAAGAGGCCCCATATGGAAAGACTCGAGAGCAGGTGTCTAAGCATGGATGCCTGGGAACGCCACCTCATATTCCCACTCTTTAGTCAGGACAAGGCAGGCTCAATCTGCGGGCTCCTGGGTGAGCTACCCAGAGGGGAGAGTTGAAATGGACTCTCCTGAAGATGAGTCCTACTGTGGCTTGGTGGCCTGGGAGACCTTGGAATGTGGAGGTGGCTCAGGGACTCTGCAGGATTCTCCAACATGAGGTGTTTGACACGGCTCCAACAAGGAAACTTCCCATGTGGAGACAAGAGGAGTTCTGTTCCGTGCCTCAGGAAAGCCCCATACCCTGTTCTTCGAACCAAAGCCTCTGAGGAGTGACACCTGGAAACCAAAGCAAGAGTTGAGACTACAGCCTAAAGGCCTGTCCGGCTCAACCTTCTATCTCTGTTGACATCTGTGTGCATGTATTCATGGATGTAGCTGCTCAGCTTGTGTCCGAATGCCCCTGTGAGTCCAGTGAGGCTCCCAGTAGTGGGATGTCCTCGGAGGCCTTGAGGTTTCTCATATTCTGGAGGTGTGTGGCCAAAGGAATGGACACAGTTTCCCAGGAGAGAGCAGGCACGGTCCTGTGCTATGGCTCCAGAGGACCCAGCCTAGAGGCTGTGTTTGCCAGGGCTGTGGGGACAGATGTCTGAAAAAGCAAACTTGGCTCAGCTAGGGGCCAATGTAATGGCAGGCCTGATCTCTAGTCCGTGAGGGGAGATCCTCTGGAAATCAAAGTAGGGCAAGTGGGAGGCAGTCACTCAGGATTTTGTCTCTGGGTGTTGCATTTACAGTGTCCGGTCAGGGTAGGGGTTGTCTCAGAGGCCGAGGAAGAGCCTTCCTCTCGGGGGATTGTCCAAGCTCCCAAGTGTTTGTGTTCATTCTGTTGGAATGAAGAGTACTGTTTTCTGCCACAGGGGACACCCCAGGAGAGGGACTCTAGAGCACAGCAGTGGGTTCCCTCAACTGGAATACACACCATCTAGTTAGTCCTGGGTGCCTATGGGCATGGCAAGCCTCATATGCGGGCTCTTGGTCCAGTCACTGAGAGGCGTTACTTGAATAAAGTACTCACGCTGAGGGTCACAATGTGTGTTTGTGCCCAAGGCGGCCCTCACGCTTGGGCGTGGCCTCATGGGCCATGCCGTTTTCTCCTACACTGGAGGTTTGACTCACTGCCAGCAGCAAGGTTTCTTGCCATGGGGAAGGAGGGGTTCTGACTTGTGCATCAGGTTCCCCCCTGTGCAGGGATTGGAGATAAGGTCTAGGTTCCGATGACTGAAAACCCAGGTTGGGAATGGATGGTGGCCTAAGGCAGTGGCGGGTCCAATGTGCTGGGTGTGCAGCCAGCTCTGTCGGTGTCTGTTGGAAGGTCTGGGCTCAGGCTATTTGCGACAGAGCATCACTGTTTAAGGTAGCCTATGCAATTGGGGTGTTGCCGAGCGCCAAGCAGTTTGATCTTCATTTGGGGTTTCTGGGCAGCGCCATAGACAAGGTTTTTCTCCTGGGAGGCAGGCACAGTGCTTCATTGTGGCCCCAGAATTCCCAGTAGGGAGGGTTTGTGGGCCAGGAGTGTGAGGACGGAAGTCTGAAAACACAAGCTAGTGTGAGGATTGGAGCCAAGGGCAGAGCAGGCCCACTCTGCAGAGGCTGAATCAAAATCTCCTGCATCTGAAGTCAGGCTGAGGATCAGACGTTGGCTGAGGCTGGAGTATGTGTCCATGATGGCACCTTCATGAAGTGGGGGCCTCATGAGGCCAAGGAAGTTTTCCCACGCTGAGTTTGGAGGTTGCCCCAAACCACAAGGTTTCCTTCTGCGGGACATTCGAGTCCTGTTGCATGGCTCCAGGACATACCATATGGAAGGACTGGAGAGCAGGTTTCGAAGGATGGATCCCTGTACTGCATGCCTCGCATTCCCATTGGCTATTAGCGACAAGATATGTTTGATCTGCTGCCTCTGGAACACGCGACCCAGCGGGCTGAGTTGAAATGGCCTCTCCTGAGGATGCGTCATAATGTGCGTTTGGGTCCATGGAGACCTTGGAATGTGCTGGTTGTTCAGTGGCCCTGCGGAACTCTCCTACCTGAAGTGTTTGATACATCCCAGTAAGAAGGCTGCCCATGTGGAGATGAGAGAGGTTTGGTTTGATGCCTCAGAAAAGCCCCATGTGCTGGTCTACGAAAACAGTCCTCTGAGAACGGAAACATGGAAACCAAAGCTAAGGTTCAGATTAGGACCTGGGGGCCTGTCCATTTCAACCTTCTGTCTCTGGGGACACTGTCTGAGAGTCTAAGTGGAGATAGTTGCTCCGCTGGTGTCAGAGAACCCCTCTTAGTCCAGGGTGGCCTATACTATTGATGGCCTCAGGGACCTTGGAGCTTTTCCCTAACCTGTAGGGTTGTGGTCAATGGATTGGGCACACTTTCCTTGGAGAGGGCAGGCACAATCTTTCGCTGTTTGGTCCAGAGGCCCTAGCCTGGATGTTGTGTGGGTCCAGGCTGTGGGCACAGAAGTCTGAATACACAAACTCAGCTTATGAGTGGCGCCTAGGGTATGGCCGGCCGGATGTACAGCCCGAGAGGGAGCTCCTGGGCCTCTGAAACAAGGGCGAGTGGGAGGCGTTCCTTCAGGCTTTTGTCTCTGGATGTTGTGTCCGGGATAGCCGTGGATTGGAGCGGTGGCCTCAGGTACTGTGGACGAGTATCCCTCTCTGGGGATTTGTCCCAGCTCCCAAGATTTTGGGGTCATTTTGTGGGAAGGTTGGAGTCGTGTTGTCTGGCTCATGGGTCACTCCAAGAAAGGGATTCCAGAGCAGAGCTCCAGGTACGGGCGGGGCGACTGGAAATTTCAAACCGTGGTGAGGATTGGGTGCATAGGGGCTTGGCAAGCCCCATATGAGGGCTCTTGGTCCAGGGCCTGACAGGCCTTTCTTTGACATGGGGCTCATGCTGAGGGTCACAGTGTGAATTTGTGCCCAAGCAGCACTCAAGTTTGGGCGTGGCTTCAGGGGCCATGAAGGTTTCTCCCACCCTGAAGGTGTGACTCCATGCCAAGAGCAAGCTTGACAGCCATGGGGAAGGAGGAGTTCTGTTTTGTGCTTGCTATACCCAGCTGTGTGGAGAATTGATATAATGTCTAGGTTCAGATATCTGAAAACCAAGGTTAGGATGAGGTGACGGCATAAGACCATGGCGTGTCCGAAGTGCTGGGTGTGCGGCCAGCTGTCTCCTTGTCTGTCTGGACGTCTGGCTTCAGGCTGTGTCAGGCAGAGCATGAGTGCCCAGAGCAGCCTATCCAGTTCGGGTACCATCGAGGACCGAGCAGGTTGATCCTCATTGGGTTTTCTGGAGAGCCCCACAGGGAAACGTTTTTCTTCCGTTGGGCAGACACTGGGCTGGGTTTTGGTTCCGGAGTTCCTAGTCCAGAGGGCTTGTTTGCCAGGAGTGGGAGGAAGGAAGTCTGAAAACACAAGCTAGCGTGAGGTTTGGGACCGAGGGCACGGCAGGCCCACTCTGCAGAGGCTGAATCGAGATCTCCTGCACTGAGGTCATGTCAACTATGAGACGTGCCACAGGCTAGAGTTCTTGTCCAGCATGGCCTCTTCCTGAAGGGTGTGGGGGCTTCATGAGGCCAGAAAGTTTTGCCTACGATGGGATTTGTGAACTGCTCCAAAACTGAAGGTTACCTTCTGCACGACAGTCGAGTCCTATTGGATGGTTCCAAGAGGCCCCATATGGAAAGACTCGAGAGCAGGTGTCTAAGCATGGATGCCTGGGAACGCCACCTCATATTCCCACTCTTTAGTCAGGACAAGGCAGGCTCAATCTGCGGGCTCCTGGGTGAGCTACCCAGAGGGGAGAGTTGAAATGGACTCTCCTGAAGATGAGTCCTACTGTGGCTTGGTGGCCTGGGAGACCTTGGAATGTGGAGGTGGCTCAGGGACTCTGCAGGATTCTCCAACATGAGGTGTTTGACACGGCTCCAACAAGGAAACTTCCCATGTGGAGACGAGAGGAGTTCTGTTCCGTGCCTCAGGAAAGCCCCATACCCTGTTCTTCGAACCAAAGCCTCTGAGGAGTGACACCTGGAAACCAAAGCAAGAGTTGAGACTACGGCCTAAAGGCCTGTCCGGCTCAACCTTCTATCTCTGTTGACATCTGTGTGCATGCATTCATGGATGTAGCTGCTCAGCTTGTGTCCGAATGCCCCTGTGAGTCCAGTGAGGCTCCCAGTAGTGGGATGTCCTCGGAGGCCTTGAGGTTTCTCATATTCTGGAGGTGTGTGGCCAAAGGAATGGACAAAGTTTCCCAGGAGAGAGCAGGCACGGTCCTGTGGTATGGCTCCAGAGGACCCAGCCTAGAGGCTGTGTTTGCCAGGGCTGTGGGGACAGATGTCTGAAAAAGCAAACTTGGCTCAGCTAGGGGCCAATGTAATGGCAGGCCTGATCTCTAGTCCGTGAGGGGAGATCCTCTGGAAATCAAAGTAGGGCAAGTGGGAGGCAGTCACTCAGGATTTTGTCTCTGGGTGTTGCATTTACAGTGTCCGGTCAGGGTAGGGGTTGTCTCAGCGGCCGAGGAAGAGCCTTCCTCTCGGGGGATTGTCCAAGCTCCCAAGTGTTTGTGTTCATTCTGTGGGAATGAAGAGTACTGTTTTCTGCCACAGGGGACACCCCAGGAGAGGGACTCTAGAGCACAGCAGTGGGTTCCCTCAACTGGAATACACACCATCTAGTTAGTCCTGGGTGCCTATGGGCATGGCAAGCCACATATGCGGGCTCTTGGTCCAGTCACTGAGAGGCGTTACTTGAATAAGGTACTCACGCTGAGGGTCACAATGTGTGTTTGTGCCCAAGGCGGCCCTCACGCTTGGGCGTGGCCTCATGGGCCATGCCGTTTTCTCCTACACTGGAGGTTTGACTCACTGCCAGCAGCAAGGTTTCTTGCCATGGGGAAGGAGGGGTTCTGACTTGTGCATCAGGTTCCCCCCTGTGCAGGGATTGGAGATAAGGTCTAGGTTCCGATGACTGAAAACCCAGGTTGGGAATGGATGGTGGCCTAAGGCAGTGGCGGGTCCAATGTGCTGGGTGTGCAGCCAGCTCTGTCGGTGTCTGTTGGAAGGTCTGGGCTCAGGCTATTTGCGACAGAGCATCACTGTTTAAGGTAGCCTATGCAATTGGGGTGTTGCCGAGCGCCAAGCAGTTTGATCTTCATTTGGGGTTTCTGGGCAGCGCCATAGACAAGGTTTTTCTCCTGGGAGGCAGGCACAGTGCTTCATTGTGGCCCCAGAATTCCCAGTAGGGAGGGTTTGTGGGCCAGGAGTGTGAGGACGGAAGTCTGAAAACACAAGCTAGTGTGAGGATTGGAGCCAAGGGCAGAGCAGGCCCACTCTGCAGAGGCTGAATCAAAATCTCCTGCATCTGAAGTCAGGCTGAGGATCAGACGTTGGCTGAGGCTGGAGTATGTGTCCATGATGGCACCTTCATGAAGTGGGGGCCTCATGAGGCCAAGGAAGTTTTCCCACGCTGAGTTTGGAGGTTGCCCCAAACCACAAGGTTTCCTTCTGCGGGACATTCGAGTCCTGTTGCATGGCTCCAGGACATATCATATGGAAGGACTGGAGAGCAGGGTTCGAAGGATGGATCCCTGTACTGCATGCCTCGCATTCCCATTGGCTATTAGCGACAAGATATGTTTGATCTGCTGCCTCTGGAACACGCGACCCAGCGGGCTGAGTTGAAATGGCCTCTCCTGAGGATGCGTCATAATGTGCGTTTGGGTCCATGGAGACCTTGGAATGTGCTGGTTGTTCAGTGGCCCTGCGGAACTCTTCTACCTGAAGTGTTTGATACATCCCAGTAAGAAGGCTGCCCATGTGGAGATGAGAGATGTTTGGTTTGGTGCCTCAGAAAAGCCCCATGTGCTGGTCTACGAAAACAGTCCTCTGAGAACGGAAACATGGAAACCAAAGCTAAGGTTCAGATTAGGGCCTGGGGGCCTGTCCATTTCAACCTTCTGTCTCTGGGGACACTGTCTGAGAGTCTAAGTGGAGATAGTTGCTCCGCTGGTGTCAGAGAGCCCCTCTTAGTCCAGGGTGGCCTATACTATTGATGGCCTCAGGGACCTTGGAGCTTTTCCCTAACCTGTAGGGTTGTGGTCAATGGATTGGGCACACTTTCCTTGGAGAGGGCAGGCACAATCTTTCGCTGTTTGGTCCAGAGGCCCTAGCCTGGATGTTGTGTGGGTCCAGGCTGTGGGCACAGAAGTCTGAATACACAAACTCAGCTTATGAGTGGCGCCTAGGGTATGGCCGGCCGGATGTACAGCCCGAGAGGGAGCTCCTGGGCCTCTGAAACAAGGGCGAGTGGGAGGCGTTCCTTCAGGCTTTTGTCTCTGGATGTTGTGTCCGGGATAGCCGTGGATTGGAGCGGTGGCCTCAGGTACTGTGGACGAGTATCCCTCTCTGGGGATTTGTCCCAGCTCCCAAGACTTTGGGGTGATTTTGTGGGAAGGGTGGAGTCGTGTTGTCTGGCTCATGGGTCTCTCCAAGAAAGGGATTCCAGAGCAGAGCTCCAGGTACGGGCGGGGCGACTGGAAATTTCAAACCGTGGTGAGGATTGGGTGCATAGGGGCTTGGCAAGCCCCATATGAGGGCTCTTGGTCCAGGGCCTGACAGGCCTTTCTTTGACATGGGGCTCATGCTGAGGGTCACAGTGTGAATTTGTGCCCAAGCAGCACTCAAGTTTGGGCGTGGCTTCAGGGGCCATGAAGGTTTCTCCCACCCTGAAGGTGTGACTCCATGCCAAGAGCAAGCTTGACAGCCATGGGGAAGGAGGAGTTCTGTTTTGTGCTTGCTATACCCAGCTGTGTGGAGAATTGATATAATGTCTAGGTTCAGATATCTGAAAACCAAGGTTAGGATGAGGTGACGGCATAAGACCATTTCGTGTCCGAAGTGCTGGGTGTGCGGCCAGCTGTCTCCTTGTCTGTCTGGACGTCTGGCTTCAGGCTGTGTCAGGCAGAGCATGAGTGCCCAGAGCAGCCTATCCAGTTCGGGTACCATCGAGGACCGAGCAGGTTGATCCTCATTGGGTTTTCTGGAGAGCCCCACAGGGAAACGTTTTTCTTCCGTTGGGCAGACACTGGGCTGGGTTTTGGTTCCGGAGTTCCTAGTCCAGAGGGCTTGTTTGCCAGGAGTGGGAGGAAGGAAGTCTGAAAACACAAGCTAGCGTGAGGTTTGGGACCGAGGGCACGGCAGGCCCACTCTGCAGAGGCTGAATCGAGATCTCCTGCACTGAGGTCATGTCAACTATGAGACGTGCCACAGGCTAGAGTTCTTGTCCAGCATGGCCTCTTCCTGAAGGGTGTGGGGGCTTCATGAGGCCAGAAAGTTTTGCCTACGATGGGATTTGTGAACTGCTCCAAAACTGAAGGTTACCTTCTGCACGACAGTCGAGTCCTATTGGATGGTTCCAAGAGGCCCCATATGGAAAGAATCGAGAGCAGGTGTCTAAGCATGGATGCCTGGGAACGCCACCTCATATTCCCACTCTTTAGTCAGGACAAGGCAGGCTCAATCTGCGGGCTCCTGGGTGAGCTACCCAGAGGGGAGAGTTGAAATGGACTCTCCTGAAGATGAGTCCTACTGTGGCTTGGTGGCCTGGGAGACCTTGGAATGTGGAGGTGGCTCAGGGACTCTGCAGGATTCTCCAACATGAGGTGTTTGACACGGCTCCAACAAGGAAACTTCCCATGTGGAGACGAGAGGAGTTCTGTTCCGTGCCTCAGAAAAGCCCCATACCCTGTTCTTCGAACCAAAGCCTCTGAGGAGTGACACCTGGAAACCAAAGCAAGAGTTGAGACTACGGCCTAAAGGCCTGTCCGGCTCAACCTTCTATCTCTGTTGACATCTGTGTGCATGCATTCATGGATGTAGCTGCTCAGCTTGTGTCCGAATGCCCCTGTGAGTCCAGTGAGGCTCCCAGTAGTGGGATGTGCTCGGAGGCCTTGAGGTTTCTCATATTCTGGAGGTGTGTGGCCAAAGGAATGGACACAGTTTCCCAGGAGAGAGCAGGCACGGTCCTGTGCTATGGCTCCAGAGGACCCAGCCTAGAGGCTGTGTTTGCCAGGGCTGTGGGGACAGATGTCTGAAAAAGCAAACTTGGCTCAGCTAGGGGCCAATGTAATGGCAGGCCTGATCTCTAGTCCGTGAGGGGAGATCCTCTGGAAATCAAAGTAGGGCAAGTGGGAGGCAGTCACTCAGGATTTTGTCTCTGGGTGTTGCATTTACAGTGTCCGGTCAGGGTAGGGGTTGTCTCAGCGGCCGAGGAAGAGCCTTCCTCTCGGGGGATTGTCCAAGCTCCCAAGTGTTTGTGTTCATTCTGTGGGAATGAAGAGTACTGTTTTCTGCCACAGGGGACACCCCAGGAGAGGGACTCTAGAGCACAGCAGTGGGTTCCCTCAACTGGAATACACACCATCTAGTTAGTCCTGGGTGCCTATGGGCATGGCAAGCCACATATGCGGGCTCTTGGTCCAGTCACTGAGAGGCGTTACTTGAATAAGGTACTCACGCTGAGGGTCACAATGTGTGTTTGTGCCCAAGGCGGCCCTCACGCTTGGGCGTGGCCTCATGGGCCATGCCGTTTTCTCCTACACTGGAGGTTTGACTCACTGCCAGCAGCAAGGTTTCTTGCCATGGGGAAGGAGGGGTTCTGACTTGTGCATCAGGTTCCCCCCTGTGCAGGGATTGGAGATAAGGTCTAGGTTCCGATGACTGAAAACCCAGGTTGGGAATGGATGGTGGCCTAAGGCAGTGGCGGGTCCAATGTGCTGGGTGTGCAGCCAGCTCTGTCGGTGTCTGTTGGAAGGTCTGGGCTCAGGCTATTTGCGACAGAGCATCACTGTTTAAGGTAGCCTATGCAATTGGGGTGTTGCCGAGGGCCAAGCAGTTTGATCCTCATTTGGGGTTTCTGGGCAGCGCCATAGACAATGTTTTTCTCCTGGGAGGCAGGCACAGTGCTTCATTGTGGCCCCAGAATTCCCAGTAGGGAGGGTTTGTGGGCCAGGAGTGTGAGGACGGAAGTCTGAAAACACAAGCTTGTGTGAGGATTGGAGCCAAGGGCAGAGCAGGCCCACTCTGCAGAGGCTGAATCAAAATCTCCTGCATCTGAAGTCAGGCTGAGGATCAGACGTTGGCTGAGGCTGGAGTATGTGTCCATGATGGCACCTTCATGAAGTGGGGGCCTCATGAGGCCAAGGAAGTTTTCCCACGCTGAGTTTGGAGGTTGCCCCAAACCACAAGGTTTCCTTCTGCGGGACATTCGAGTCCTGTTGCATGGCTCCAGGACATAACATATGGAAGGACTGGAGAGCAGGGTTCGAAGGATGGATCCCTGTACTGCATGCCTCGCATTCCCATTGGCTATTAGCGACAAGATATGTTTGATCTGCTGCCTCTGGAACACGCGACCCAGCGGGCTGAGTTGAAATGGCCTCTCCTGAGGATGCGTCATAATGTGCGTTTGGGTCCATGGAGACCTTGGAATGTGCTGGTTGTTCAGTGGCCCTGCGGAACTCTTCTACCTGAAGTGTTTGATACATCCCAGTAAGAAGGCTGCCCATGTGGAGATGAGAGATGTTTGGTTTGGTGCCTCAGAAAAGCCCCATGTGCTGGTCTACGAAAACAGTCCTCTGAGAACGGAAACATGGAAACCAAAGCTAAGGTTCAGATTAGGGCCTGGGGGCCTGTCCATTTCAACCTTCTGTCTCTGGGGACACTGTCTGAGAGTCTAAGTGGAGATAGTTGCTCCGCTGGTGTCAGAGAGCCCCTCTTAGTCCAGGGTGGCCTATACTATTGATGGCCTCAGGGACCTTGGAGCTTTTCCCTAACCTGTAGGGTTGTGGTCAATGGATTGGGCACACTTTCCTTGGAGAGGGCAGGCACAATCTTTCGCTGTTTGGTCCAGAGGCCCTAGCCTGGATGTTGTGTGGGTCCAGGCTGTGGGCACAGAAGTCTGAATACACAAACTCAGCTTATGAGTGGCGCCTAGGGTATGGCCGGCCGGATGTACAGCCCGAGAGGGAGCTCCTGGGCCTCTGAAACAAGGGCGAGTGGGAGGCGTTCCTTCAGGCTTTTGTCTCTGGATGTTGTGTCCGGGATAGCCGTGGATTGGAGCGGTGGCCTCAGGTACTGTGGACGAGTATCCCTCTCTGGGGATTTGTCCCAGCTCCCAAGACTTTGGGGTGATTTTGTGGGAAGGGTGGAGTCGTGTTGTCTGGCTCATGGGTCTCTCCAAGAAAGGGATTCCAGAGCAGAGCTCCAGGTACGGGCGGGGCGACTGGAAATTTCAAACCGTGGTGAGGATTGGGTGCATAGGGGCTTGGCAAGCCCCATATGAGGGCTCTTGGTCCAGGGCCTGACAGGCCTTTCTTTGACATGGGGCTCATGCTGAGGGTCACAGTGTGAATTTGTGCCCAAGCAGCACTCAAGTTTGGGCGTGGCTTCAGGGGCCATGAAGGTTTCTCCCACCCTGAAGGTGTGACTCCATGCCAAGAGCAAGCTTGACAGCCATGGGGAAGGAGGAGTTCTGTTTTGTGCTTGCTATACCCAGCTGTGTGGAGAATTGATATAATGTCTAGGTTCAGATATCTGAAAACCAAGGTTAGGATGAGGTGACGGCATAAGACCATTTCGTGTCCGAAGTGCTGGGTATGCGGCCAGCTGTCTCCTTGTCTGTCTGGACGTCTGGCTTCAGGCTGTGTCAGGCAGAGCATGAGTGCCCAGAGCAGCCTATCCAGTTCGGGTACCATCGAGGACCGAGCAGGTTGATCCTCATTGGGTTTTCTGGAGAGCCCCACAGGGAAACGTTTTTCTTCCGTTGGGCAGACACTGGGCTGGGTTTTGGTTCCGGAGTTCCTAGTCCAGAGGGCTTGTTTGCCAGGAGTGGGAGGAAGGAAGTCTGAAAACACAAGCTAGCGTGAGGTTTGGGACCGAGGGCACGGCAGGCCCACTCTGCAGAGGCTGAATCGAGATCTCCTGCACTGAGGTCATGTCAACTATGAGACGTGCCTCAGGCTAGAGTTCTTGTCCAGCATGGCCTCTTCCTGAAGGGTGTGGGGGCTTCATGAGGCCAGAAAGTTTTGCCTACGATGGGATTTGTGAACTGCTCCAAAACTGAAGGTTACCTTCTGCACGACAGTCGAGTCCTATTGGATGGTTCCAAGAGGCCCCATATGGAAAGACTCGAGAGCAGGTGTCTAAGCATGGATGCCTGGGAACGCCACCTCATATTCCCACTCTTTAGTCAGGACAAGGCAGGCTCAATCTGCGGGCTCCTGGGTGAGCTACCCAGAGGGGAGAGTTGAAATGGACTCTCCTGAAGATGAGTCCTACTGTGGCTTGGTGGCCTGGGAGACCTTGGAATGTGGAGGTGGCTCAGGGACTCTGCAGGATTCTCCAACATGAGGTGTTTGACACGGCTCCAACAAGGAAACTTCCCATGTGGAGACGAGAGGAGTTCTGTTCCGTGCCTCAGGAAAGCCCCATACCCTGTTCTTCGAACCAAAGCCTCTGAGGAGTGACACCTGGAAACCAAAGCAAGAGTTGAGACTACGGCCTAAAGGCCTGTCCGGCTCAACCTTCTATCTCTGTTGACATCTGTGTGCATGCATTCATGGATGTAGCTGCTCAGCTTGTGTCCGAATGCCCCTGTGAGTCCAGTGAGGCTCCCAGTAGTGGGATGTGCTCGGAGGCCTTGAGGTTTCTCATATTCTGGAGGTGTGTGGCCAAAGGAATGGACACAGTTTCCCAGGAGAGAGCAGGCACGGTCCTGTGCTATGGCTCCAGAGGACCCAGCCTAGAGGCTGTGTTTGCCAGGGCTGTGGGGACAGATGTCTGAAAAAGCAAACTTGGCTCAGCTAGGGGCCAATGTAATGGCAGGCCTGATCTCTAGTCCGTGAGGGGAGATCCTCTGGAAATCAAAGTAGGGCAAGTGGGAGGCAGTCACTCAGGATTTTGTCTCTGGGTGTTGCATTTACAGTGTCCGGTCAGGGTAGGGGTTGTCTCAGCGGCCGAGGAAGAGCCTTCCTCTCGGGGGATTGTCCAAGCTCCCAAGTGTTTGTGTTCATTCTGTGGGAATGAAGAGTACTGTTTTCTGCCACAGGGGACACCCCAGGAGAGGGACTCTAGAGCACAGCAGTGGGTTCCCTCAACTGGAATACACACCATCTAGTTAGTCCTGGGTGCCTATGGGCATGGCAAGCCACATATGCGGGCTCTTGGTCCAGTCACTGAGAGGCGTTACTTGAATAAGGTACTCACGCTGAGGGTCACAATGTGTGTTTGTGCCCAAGGCGGCCCTCACGCTTGGGCGTGGCCTCATGGGCCATGCCGTTTTCTCCTACACTGGAGGTTTGACTCACTGCCAGCAGCAAGGTTTCTTGCCATGGGGAAGGAGGGGTTCTGACTTGTGCATCAGGTTCCCCCCTGTGCAGGGATTGGAGATAAGGTCTAGGTTCCGATGACTGAAAACCCAGGTTGGGAATGGATGGTGGCCTAAGGCAGTGGCGGGTCCAATGTGCTGGGTGTGCAGCCAGCTCTGTCGGTGTCTGTTGGAAGGTCTGGGCTCAGGCTATTTGCGACAGAGCATCACTGTTTAAGGTAGCCTATGCAATTGGGGTGTTGCCGAGGGCCAAGCAGTTTGATCCTCATTTGGGGTTTCTGGGCAGCGCCATAGACAATGTTTTTCTCCTGGGAGGCAGGCACAGTGCTTCATTGTGGCCCCAGAATTCCCAGTAGGGAGGGTTTGTGGGCCAGGAGTGTGAGGACGGAAGTCTGAAAACACAAGCTTGTGTGAGGATTGGAGCCAAGGGCAGAGCAGGCCCACTCTGCAGAGGCTGAATCAAAATCTCCTGCATCTGAAGTCAGGCTGAGGATCAGACGTTGGCTGAGGCTGGAGTATGTGTCCATGATGGCACCTTCATGAAGTGGGGGCCTCATGAGGCCAAGGAAGTTTTCCCACGCTGAGTTTGGAGGTTGCCCCAAACCACAAGGTTTCCTTCTGCGGGACATTCGAGTCCTGTTGCATGGCTCCAGGACATACCATATGGAAGGACTGGAGAGCAGGGTTCGAAGGATGGATCCCTGTACTGCATGCCTCGCATTCCCATTGGCTATTAGCGACAAGATATGTTTGATCTGCTGCCTCTGGAACACGCGACCCAGCGGGCTGAGTTGAAATGGCCTCTCCTGAGGATGCGTCATAATGTGCGTTTGGGTCCATGGAGACCTTGGAATGTGCTGGTTGTTCAGTGGCCCTGCGGAACTCTTCTACCTGAAGTGTTTGATACATCCCAGTAAGAAGGCTGCCCATGTGGAGATGAGAGATGTTTGGTTTGGTGCCTCAGAAAAGCCCCATGTGCTGGTCTACGAAAACAGTCCTCTGAGAACGGAAACATGGAAACCAAAGCTAAGGTTCAGATTAGGGCCTGGGGGCCTGTCCATTTCAACCTTCTGTCTCTGGGGACACTGTCTGAGAGTCTAAGTGGAGATAGTTGCTCCGCTGGTGTCAGAGAGCCCCTCTTAGTCCAGGGTGGCCTATACTATTGATGGCCTCAGGGACCTTGGAGCTTTTCCCTAACCTGTAGGGTTGTGGTCAATGGATTGGGCACACTTTCCTTGGAGAGGGCAGGCACAATCTTTCGCTGTTTGGTCCAGAGGCCCTAGCCTGGATGTTGTGTGGGTCCAGGCTGTGGGCACAGAAGTCTGAATACACAAACTCAGCTTATGAGTGGCGCCTAGGGTATGGCCGGCCGGATGTACAGCCCGAGAGGGAGCTCCTGGGCCTCTGAAACAAGGGCGAGTGGGAGGCGTTCCTTCAGGCTTTTGTCTCTGGATGTTGTGTCCGGGATAGCCGTGGATTGGAGCGGTGGCCTCAGGTACTGTGGACGAGTATCCCTCTCTGGGGATTTGTCCCAGCTCCCAAGACTTTGGGGTGATTTTGTGGGAAGGGTGGAGTCGTGTTGTCTGGCTCATGGGTCTCTCCAAGAAAGGGATTCCAGAGCAGAGCTCCAGGTACGGGCGGGGCGACTGGAAATTTCAAACCGTGGTGAGGATTGGGTGCATAGGGGCTTGGCAAGCCCCATATGAGGGCTCTTGGTCCAGGGCCTGACAGGCCTTTCTTTGACATGGGGCTCATGCTGAGGGTCACAGTGTGAATTTGTGCCCAAGCAGCACTCAAGTTTGGGCGTGGCTTCAGGGGCCATGAAGGTTTCTCCCACCCTGAAGGTGTGACTCCATGCCAAGAGCAAGCTTGACAGCCATGGGGAAGGAGGAGTTCTGTTTTGTGCTTGCTATACCCAGCTGTGTGGAGAATTGATATAATGTCTAGGTTCAGATATCTGAAAACCAAGGTTAGGATGAGGTGACGGCATAAGACCATGGCGTGTCCGAAGTGCTGGGTGTGCGGCCAGCTGTCTCCTTGTCTGTCTGGACGTCTGGCTTCAGGCTGTGTCAGGCAGAGCATGAGTGCCCAGAGCAGCCTATCCAGTTCGGGTACCATCGAGGACCGAGCAGGTTGATCCTCATTGGGTTATCTGGAGAGCCCCACAGGGAAACGTTTTTCTTCCGTTGGGCAGACACTGGGCTGGGTTTTGGTTCCGGAGTTCCTAGTCCAGAGGGCTTGTTTGCCAGGAGTGGGAGGAAGGAAGTCTGAAAACACAAGCTAGCGTGAGGTTTGGGACCGAGGGCACGGCAGGCCCACTCTGCAGAGGCTGAATCGAGATCTCCTGCACTGAGGTCATGTCAACTATGAGACGTGCCACAGGCTAGAGTTCTTGTCCAGCATGGCCTCTTCCTGAAGGGTGTGGGGGCTTCATGAGGCCAGAAAGTTTTGCCTACGATGGGATTTGTGAACTGCTCCAAAACTGAAGGTTACCTTCTGCACGACAGTCGAGTCCTATTGGATGGTTCCAAGAGGCCCCATATGGAAAGACTCGAGAGCAGGTGTCTAAGCATGGATGCCTGGGAACGCCACCTCATATTCCCACTCTTTAGTCAGGACAAGGCAGGCTCAATCTGCGGGCTCCTGGGTGAGCTACCCAGAGGGGAGAGTTGAAATGGACTCTCCTGAAGATGAGTCCTACTGTGGCTTGGTGGCCTGGGAGACCTTGGAATGTGGAGGTGGCTCAGGGACTCTGCAGGATTCTCCAACATGAGGTGTTTGACACGGCTCCAACAAGGAAACTTCCCATGTGGAGACGAGAGGAGTTCTGTTCCGTGCCTCAGGAAAGCCCCATACCCTGTTCTTCGAACCAAAGCCTCTGAGGAGTGACACCTGGAAACCAAAGCAAGAGTTGAGACTACGGCCTAAAGGCCTGTCCGGCTCAACCTTCTATCTCTGTTGACATCTGTGTGCATGCATTCATGGATGTAGCTGCTCAGCTTGTGTCCGAATGCCCCTGTGAGTCCAGTGAGGCTCCCAGTAGTGGGATGTCCTCGGAGGCCTTGAGGTTTCTCATATTCTGGAGGTGTGTGGCCAAAGGAATGGACACAGTTTCCCAGGAGAGAGCAGGCACGGTCCTGTGTTATGGCTCCAGAGGACCCAGCCTAGAGGCTGTGTTTGCCAGGGCTGTGGGGACAGATGTCTGAAAAAGCAAACTTGGCTCATCTAGGGGCCAATGTAATGGCAGGCCTGATCTCTAGTCCGTGAGGGGAGATCCTCTGGAAATCAAAGTAGGGCAAGTGGGAGGCAGTCACTCAGGATTTTGTCTCTGGGTGTTGCATTTACAGTGTCCGGTCAGGGTAGGGGTTGTCTCAGCGGCCGAGGAAGAGCCTTCCTCTCGGGGGATTGTCCAAGCTCCCAAGTGTTTGTGTTCATTCTGTGGGAATGAAGAGTACTGTTTTCTGCCACAGGGGACACCCCAGGAGAGGGACTCTAGAGCACAGCAGTGGGTTCCCTCAACTGGAATACACACCATCTAGTTAGTCCTGGGTGCCTATGGGCATGGCAAGCCACATATGCGGGCTCTTGGTCCAGTCACTGAGAGGCGTTACTTGAATAAGGTACTCACGCTGAGGGTCACAATGTGTGTTTGTGCCCAAGGCGGCCCTCACGCTTGGGCGTGGCCTCATGGGCCATGCCGTTTTCTCCTACACTGGAGGTTTGACTCACTGCCAGCAGCAAGGTTTCTTGCCATGGGGAAGGAGGGGTTCTGACTTGTGCATCAGGTTCCCCCCTGTGCAGGGATTGGAGATAAGGTCTAGGTTCCGATGACTGAAAACCCAGGTTGGGAATGGATGGTGGCCTAAGGCAGTGGCGGGTCCAATGTGCTGGGTGTGCAGCCAGCTCTGTCGGT
Source organism: Mustela nivalis (assembly GCF_964662115.1). Taxonomy (NCBI): domain Eukaryota; kingdom Metazoa; phylum Chordata; class Mammalia; order Carnivora; family Mustelidae; genus Mustela; species Mustela nivalis. The sequence goes on from NW_028134986.1 coordinate 70,121, forward strand.
GTCTGTTGGAAGGTCTGGGCTCAGGCTATTTGCGACAGAGCATCACTGTTTAAGGTAGCCTATGCAATTGGGGTGTTGCCGAGGGCCAAGCAGTTTGATCTTCATTTGGGGTTTCTGGGCAGCGCCATAGACAAGGTTTTTCTCCTGGGAGGCAGGCACAGTGCTTCATTGTGGCCCCAGAATTCCCAGTAGGGAGGGTTTGTGGGCCAGGAGTGTGAGGACGGAAGTCTGAAAACACAAGCTAGGGTGAGGATTGGAGCCAAGGGCAGAGCAGGCCCAATCTACAGAGGCTGAATCAAAATCTCCTGCATCTGAAGTCAGGCTGAGGATCAGACGTTGGCTGAGGCTGGAGCATGTGTCCCTGATGGCACCTTCATGAAGCGGGGGCATCATGAGGCCAAGGAAGTATTCCCACGCTGAGTTTGGAGGTTGCCCCAAACCACAAGGTTTCCTTCTGCGGGACATTCGAGTCCTGTTGCATGGCTCCAGGACATACCATATGGAAGGACTGGAGAGCAGGGTTCGAAGGATGGATCCCTGTACAGCATGCCTCACATTCCCCTTGGCCATAAGCGACAAAATATGTTTGATCTGCTGCCTCTGGGGCATGCTACCCAGGGGGCTGAGTTGAAATGGCCTCTCCTGAGGATGCGTCATAATGTGCGTTTGGAGTCCATGGAGACCTTGGAATGTGCTGGTTGTTCAGTGGCCCTGCGGAACTCTCCTACCTGAAGGGTTTGATACATCCCCAGTTAGAAATCTCCACATGTGGAGACGAGAGAGGTTTGGTTTGATGCCTCAGAAAAGCCCCGTGTGCCTGTCTACGAAAACAGTCCTCTGAGGACAGACACATGGAAACCAAAGCTAAGGTTCAGATTAGGGCCTGTGGGCCTGTCCATTTCAACCTTCGGTCTCTGGGGACACTCTCTGAGAGTCTAAGTGGAGATAGTTGCTCCGCTGGTGTCAGAGAGCCCCTCTTAGTCCAGGGTGGCCTATACTATTGATGGCCTCAGGGACCTTGGAGCTTTTCCCTAACCTGTAGGGTTGTGGTCAATGGATTGGGCACACTTTCCTTGGAGAGAGCAGGCACAATCTTTCGCTGTTTGGTCCAGAGGCCCTAGCCTGGATGTTGTGTGGGTCCAGGCTGTGGGCACAGATGTCTGAATACACAAACTCAGCTTATGAGTGGCGCCTAGGGTATGGCCGGCCGGATGAACAGCCCGAGAGGGAGCTCCTGGGCCTCTGAAACAAGGGCGAGTGGGAGGCGTTCCTTCAGGCTTTTGTCTCTGGATGTTGTGTCCGGGATAGCCGTGGATTGGAGCGGTGGCCTCAGGTACTGTGGACGAGTATCCCTCTCTGGGGATTTGTCCGAGCTCCCAAGAGTTTGGGGTCATTTTGTGGGAAGGGTGGAGTCGTGTTGTCTGGCTCATGGGTCTCTCCAAGAAAGGGATTCCAGAGCAGAGCTCCAGGTTCGGGCGGGGCGACTGGAAAATTCAAACCGTGGTGCGGATTGGGTGCATAGGGGCTTGGCAAGCCCCATATGTGGGCTCTTGGTCCAGGCCCTGACAGGCCTTTCTTTGACATGGGGCTCATGCTGAGGGTCACAGTGTGAATTTGTGCCCAAGCAGCACTCAAGTTTGGGCGTGGAATCAGTGGCCATGAAGGATTCTCCCACCCTGAAGGTGTGACTCCATGACAAGAGCAAGCTTGACAGCCATGGGGAAGGAGGAGTTCTGTTTTGTGCTTGCTATACCCAGCTGTGTGGAGAATTGATATAATGTCTAGGTTCAGATATCTGAAAACCAAGGTTAGGATGAGGTGACGGCATAAGACCATGGCGTGTCCGAAGTGCTGGGTGTGCGGCCAGCTGTCTCTTTTTCTGTCTGGACGTCTGGCTTTAGGCTGTGTCATGCAGAGCATGAGTGCCCAGAGCAGCCTATCCAGTTCGGGTACCGTCGAGGCCCGAGCAGGTTGATCCTCATCTGGGTTTTCTGGAGAGCCCCACAGGGAAACGTTTTTCTTCCGTTGGGCAGACACTGGGCTGGGTTTTGGTTCTGGAGTTCCTAGTCCGGAGGGCTTGTTTGCCAGGAGTGGGAGGAAGGAAGTCTGAAAACACAAGCTAGCGTGAGGTTTGGGACCGAGGGCACGGCAGGCCCACTCTGCAGAGGCTGAATCGAGATCTCCTGCACTGAGGTCATGTCAACTATGAGACGTGCCTCAGGCTAGAGTTCTTGTCCAGCATGGCCTCTTCCTGAAGGGTGTGGGGGCTTCATGAGGCCAGAAAGTTTTGCCTACGATGGGATTTGTGAACTGCTCCAAAACTGAAGGTTACCTTCTGCACGACAGTCGAGTCCTATTGGATGGTTCCAAGAGGCCCCATATGGAAAGACTCGAGAGCAGGTGTCTAAGCATGGATGCCTGGGAACGCCACCTCATATTCCCACTCTTTAGTCAGGACAAGGCAGGCTCAATCTGCGGGCTCCTGGGTGAGCTACCCAGAGAGGAGAGTTGAAATGGACTCTCCTGAAGATGAGTCCTACTGTGGCTTGGTGGCCTGGGAGACCTTGGAATGTGGAGGTGGCTCAGGGACTCTGAAGGATTCTCCAACATGAGGTGTTTGACACGGCTCCAACAAGGAAACTTCCCATGTGGAGACGAGAGGAGTTCTGTTCCGTGCCTCAGGAAAGCCCCATACCCTGTTCTTCAAACCAAAGCCTCTGAGGAGTGACACCTGGAAACCAAAGCAAGAGTTGAGACTACGGCCTAAAGGCCTGTCCGGCTCAACCTTCTATCTCTGTTGACATCTGTGTGCATGTATTCATGGATGTAGCTGCTCAGCTTGTGTCCGAATGCCCCTGTGAGTCCAGTGAGGCTCCCAGTAGTGGGATGTCCTCGGAGGCCTTGAGGTTTCTCATATTCTGGAGGTGTGTGGCCAAAGGAATGGACACAGTTTCCCAGGAGAGAGCAGGCACGGTCCTGTGGTATGGCTCCAGAGGACCCAGCCTAGAGGCTGTGTTTGCCAGGGCTGTGGGGACAGATGTCTGAAAAATCAAACTTGGCTCAGCTAGGGGCCAATGTAATGGCAGGCCTGATCTCTAGTCCGTGAGGGGAGATCCTCTGGAAATCAAAGTAGGGCAAGTGGGAGGCAGTCACTCAGGATTTTGTCTCTGGGTGTTGCGTTTACAGTGTCCGGTCAGGGTAGGGGTTGTCTCAGAGGCCGAGGAAGAGCCTTCCTCTCGGGGGATTGTCCAAGCTCTCAAGTGTATGTGTTCATTCTGTGGGAATGAAGAGTACTGTTTTCTGCCACAGGGGACCCCCCAGGAGAGGGACTCTAGAGCACAGCAGTGGGATCTCTCAACTGGAATACACACCATCTAGTTAGTCCTGGGTGCCTATGGGCATGGCAAGCCACATATGCGGGCTCTTGGTCCAGTCACTGAGAGGCGTTACTTGAATAAGTTACTCACGCTGAGGGTCACAATGTGTGTTTGTGCCCAAGGCGGCCCTCACGCTTGGGCGTGGCCTCATGGGCCCTGCCGTTTTCTCCTACACTGAAGGTTTGACTCACTGCCAGCAGCAAGGTTTCTTGCCATGGGGTAGGAGGGGTTCTGACTTGTGCATCAGGTTCCCCCCTGTGCAGGGATTGGAGATAAGGTCTAGGTTCCGATGACTGAAAACCCAGGTTGGGAATGGATGGTGGCCTAAGGCAGAGGCGGGTCCAATGTGCTGGGTGTGCAGCCAGCTGTGTCGGTGTCTGTTGGAAAGTCTGGGCTCAGGCTATTTGCGACAGAGCATCACTGTTTAAGGTAGCCTATGCAATTGGGGTGTTGCCGAGGGCCAAGCAGTTTGATCCTCATTTGGGGTTTCTGGGCAGCGCCATAGACAATGTTTTTCTCCAGGGAGTCAGGCACAGTGCTTCCTTGTGGCCCCAGAATTCCCAGTAGGGAGGGTTTGTGGGCCTGGAGTGTGAGCACAGATGTCTAAAAACACAAGCTAGTGTGAGTATTGGAGCCAAGGGCAGAGCAGGCCCACTCTGCAGAGGCTGAATCAAAATCTCCTGCATCTGAAGTCAGGCTGAGGATCAGACGTTGGCTGAGGCTGGAGTATGTGTCCATGATGGCACCTTCATGAAGTGGGGGCCTCATGAGGCCAAGGAAGTTTTCCCACGCTGAGTTTGGAGGTTGCCCCAAACCACAAGGTTTCCTTCTGCGGGACATTCGAGTCCTGTTGCATGGCTCCAGGACATATCATATGGAAGGACTGCAGAGCAGGGTTCGAAGGATGGATCCCTGTACTGCATGCCTCGCATTCCCATTGGCTATTAGCGACAAGATATGTTTGATCTGCTGCCTCTGGAACACGCGACCCAGCGGGCTGAGTTGAAATGGCCTCTCCTGAGGATGCGTCATAATGTGCGTTTGGGTCCATGGAGACTTTGGAATGTGCTGGTTGTTCAGTGGCCCTGCGGAACTCTTCTACCTGAAGTGTTTGATACATCCCAGTAAGAAGGCTGCCCATGTGGAGATGAGAGATGTTTGGTTTGGTGCCTCAGAAAAGCCCCATGTGCTGGTCTACGAAAACAGTCCTCTGAGAACGGAAACATGGAAACCAAAGCTAAGGTTCAGATTAGGGCCTGGGGGCCTGTCCATTTCAACCTTCTGTCTCTGGGGACACTGTCTGAGAGTCTAAGTGGAGATAGTTGCTCCGCTGGTGTCAGAGAGCCCCTCTTAGTCCAGGGTGGCCTATACTATTGATGGCCTCAGGGACCTTGGAGCTTTTCCCTAACCTGTAGGGTTGTGGTCAATGGATTGGGCACACTTTCCTTGGAGAGGGCAGGCACAATCTTTCGCTGTTTGGTCCAGAGGCCCTAGCCTGGATGTTGTGTGGGTCCAGGCTGTGGGCACAGAAGTCTGAATACACAAACTCAGCTTATGAGTGGCGCCTAGGGTATGGCCGGCCGGATGTACAGCCCGAGAGGGAGCTCCTGGGCCTCTGAAACAAGGGCGAGTGGGAGGCGTTCCTTCAGGCTTTTGTCTCTGGATGTTGTGTCCGGGATAGCCGTGGATTGGAGCGGTGGCCTCAGGTACTGTGGACGAGTATCCCTCTCTGGGGATTTGTCCCAGCTCCCAAGACTTTGGGGTCATTTTGTGGGAAGGGTGGAGTCGTGTTGTCTGGCTCATGGGTCTCTCCAAGAAAGGGATTCCAGAGCAGAGCTCCAGGTACGGGCGGGGCGACTGGAAATTTCAAACCGTGGTGAGGATTGGGTGCATAGGGGCTTGGCAAGCCCCATATGAGGGCTCTTGGTCCAGGGCCTGACAGGCCTTTCTTTGACATGGGGCTCATGCTGAGGGTCACAGTGTGAATTTGTGCCCAAGCAGCACTCAAGTTTGGGCGTGGCTTCAGGGGCCATGAAGGTTTCTCCCACCCTGAAGGTGTGACTCCATGCCAAGAGCAAGCTTGACAGCCATGGGGAAGGAGGAGTTCTGTTTTGTGCTTGCTATACCCAGCTGTGTGGAGAATTGATATAATGTCTAGGTTCAGATATCTGAAAACCAAGGTTAGGATGAGGTGACGGCATAAGACCATTTCGTGTCCGAAGTGCTGGGTGTGCGGCCAGCTGTCTCCTTGTCTGTCTGGACGTCTGGCTTCAGGCTGTGTCAGGCAGAGCATGAGTGCCCAGAGCAGCCTATCCAGTTCGGGTACCATCGAGGACCGAGCAGGTTGATCCTCATCTGGGTTTTCTGGAGAGCCCCACAGGGAAACGTTTTTCTTCCGTTGGGCAGACACTGGGCTGGGTTTTGGTTCCGGAGTTCCTAGTCCAGAGGGCTTGTTTGCCAGGAGTGGGAGGAAGGAAGTCTGAAAACACAAGCTAGCGTGAGGTTTGGGACCGAGGGCACGGCAGGCCCACTCTGCAGAGGCTGAATCGAGATCTCCTGCACTGAGGTCATGTCAACTATGAGACGTGCCTCAGGCTAGAGTTCTTGTCCAGCATGGCCTCTTCCTGAAGGGTGTGGGGGCTTCATGAGGCCAGAAAGTTTTGCCTACGATGGGATTTGTGAACTGCTCCAAAACTGAAGGTTACCTTCTGCACGACAGTCGAGTCCTATTGGATGGTTCCAAGAGGCCCCATATGGAAAGACTCGAGAGCAGGTGTCTAAGCATGGATGCCTGGGAACGCCACCTCATATTCCCACTCTTTAGTCAGGACAAGGCAGGCTCAATCTGCGGGCTCCTGGGTGAGCTACCCAGAGGGGAGAGTTGAAATGGACTCTCCTGAAGATGAGTCCTACTGTGGCTTGGTGGCCTGGGAGACCTTGGAATGTGGAGGTGGCTCAGGGACTCTGCAGGATTCTCCAACATGAGGTGTTTGACACGGCTCCAACAAGGAAACTTCCCATGTGGAGACGAGAGGAGTTCTGTTCCGTGCCTCAGGAAAGCCCCATACCCTGTTCTTCGAACCAAAGCCTCTGAGGAGTGACACCTGGAAACCAAAGCAAGAGTTGAGACTACGGCCTAAAGGCCTGTCCGGCTCAACCTTCTATCTCTGTTGACATCTGTGTGCATGCATTCATGGATGTAGCTGCTCAGCTTGTGTCCGAATGCCCCTGTGAGTCCAGTGAGGCTCCCAGTAGTGGGATGTGCTCGGAGGCCTTGAGGTTTCTCATATTCTGGAGGTGTGTGGCCAAAGGAATGGACACAGTTTCCCAGGAGAGAGCAGGCACGGTCCTGTGCTATGGCTCCAGAGGACCCAGCCTAGAGGCTGTGTTTGCCAGGGCTGTGGGGACAGATGTCTGAAAAAGCAAACTTGGCTCAGCTAGGGGCCAATGTAATGGCAGGCCTGATCTCTAGTCCGTGAGGGGAGATCCTCTGGAAATCAAAGTAGGGCAAGTGGGAGGCAGTCACTCAGGATTTTGTCTCTGGGTGTTGCATTTACAGTGTCCGGTCAGGGTAGGGGTTGTCTCAGCGGCCGAGGAAGAGCCTTCCTCTCGGGGGATTGTCCAAGCTCCCAAGTGTTTGTGTTCATTCTGTGGGAATGAAGAGTACTGTTTTCTGCCACAGGGGACACCCCAGGAGAGGGACTCTAGAGCACAGCAGTGGGTTCCCTCAACTGGAATACACACCATCTAGTTAGTCCTGGGTGCCTATGGGCATGGCAAGCCACATATGCGGGCTCTTGGTCCAGTCACTGAGAGGCGTTACTTGAATAAGGTACTCACGCTGAGGGTCACAATGTGTGTTTGTGCCCAAGGCGGCCCTCACGCTTGGGCGTGGCCTCATGGGCCATGCCGTTTTCTCCTACACTGGAGGTTTGACTCACTGCCAGCAGCAAGGTTTCTTGCCATGGGGAAGGAGGGGTTCTGACTTGTGCATCAGGTTCCCCCCTGTGCAGGGATTGGAGATAAGGTCTAGGTTCCGATGACTGAAAACCCAGGTTGGGAATGGATGGTGGCCTAAGGCAGTGGCGGGTCCAATGTGCTGGGTGTGCAGCCAGCTCTGTCGGTGTCTGTTGGAAGGTCTGGGCTCAGGCTATTTGCGACAGAGCATCACTGTTTAAGGTAGCCTATGCAATTGGGGTGTTGCCGAGGGCCAAGCAGTTTGATCCTCATTTGGGGTTTCTGGGCAGCGCCATAGACAATGTTTTTCTCCTGGGAGGCAGGCACAGTGCTTCATTGTGGCCCCAGAATTCCCAGTAGGGAGGGTTTGTGGGCCAGGAGTGTGAGGACGGAAGTCTGAAAACACAAGCTAGTGTGAGGATTGGAGCCAAGGGCAGAGCAGGCCCACTCTGCAGAGGCTGAATCAAAATCTCCTGCATCTGAAGTCAGGCTGAGGATCAGACGTTGGCTGAGGCTGGAGTATGTGTCCATGATGGCACCTTCATGAAGTGGGGGCCTCATGAGGCCAAGGAAGTTTTCCCACGCTGAGTTTGGAGGTTGCCCCAAACCACAAGGTTTCCTTCTGCGGGACATTCGAGTCCTGTTGCATGGCTCCAGGACATATCATATGGAAGGACTGGAGAGCAGGGTTCGAAGGATGGATCCCTGTACTGCATGCCTCGCATTCCCATTGGCTATTAGCGACAAGATATGTTTGATCTGCTGCCTCTGGAACACGCGACCCAGCGGGCTGAGTTGAAATGGCCTCTCCTGAGGATGCGTCATAATGTGCGTTTGGGTCCATGGAGACCTTGGAATGTGCTGGTTGTTCAGTGGCCCTGCGGAACTCTTCTACCTGAAGTGTTTGATACATCCCAGTAAGAAGGCTGCCCATGTGGAGATGAGAGATGTTTGGTTTGGTGCCTCAGAAAAGCCCCATATGCTGGTCTACGAAAACAGTCCTCTGAGAACGGAAACATGGAAACCAAAGCTAAGGTTCAGATTAGGGCCTGGGGGCCTGTCCATTTCAACCTTCTGTCTCTGGGGACACTGTCTGAGAGTCTAAGTGGAGATAGTTGCTCCGCTGGTGTCAGAGAGCCCCTCTTAGTCCAGGGTGGCCTATACTATTGATGGCCTCAGGGACCTTGGAGCTTTTCCCTAACCTGTAGGGTTGTGGTCAATGGATTGGGCACACTTTCCTTGGAGAGGGCAGGCACAATCTTTCGCTGTTTGGTCCAGAGGCCCTAGCCTGGATGTTGTGTGGGTCCAGGCTGTGGGCACAGAAGTCTGAATACACAAACTCAGCTTATGAGTGGCGCCTAGGGTATGGCCGGCCGGATGTACAGCCCGAGAGGGAGCTCCTGGGCCTCTGAAACAAGGGCGAGTGGGAGGCGTTCCTTCAGGCTTTTGTCTCTGGATGTTGTGTCCGGGATAGCCGTGGATTGGAGCGGTGGCCTCAGGTACTGTGGACGAGTATCCCTCTCTGGGGATTTGTCCCAGCTCCCAAGACTTTGGGGTGATTTTGTGGGAAGGGTGGAGTCGTGTTGTCTGGCTCATGGGTCTCTCCAAGAAAGGGATTCCAGAGCAGAGCTCCAGGTACGGGCGGGGCGACTGGAAATTTCAAACCGTGGTGAGGATTGGGTGCATAGGGGCTTGGCAAGCCCCATATGAGGGCTCTTGGTCCAGGGCCTGACAGGCCTTTCTTTGACATGGGGCTCATGCTGAGGGTCACAGTGTGAATTTGTGCCCAAGCAGCACTCAAGTTTGGGCGTGGCTTCAGGGGCCATGAAGGTTTCTCCCACCCTGAAGGTGTGACTCCATGCCAAGAGCAAGCTTGACAGCCATGGGGAAGGAGGAGTTCTGTTTTGTGCTTGCTATACCCAGCTGTGTGGAGAATTGATATAATGTCTAGGTTCAGATATCTGAAAACCAAGGTTAGGATGAGGTGACGGCATAAGACCATGGCGTGTCCGAAGTGCTGGGTGTGCGGCCAGCTGTCTCCTTGTCTGTCTGGACGTCTGGCTTCAGGCTGTGTCAGGCAGAGCATGAGTGCCCAGAGCAGCCTATCCAGTTCGGGTACCATCGAGGACCGAGCAGGTTGATCCTCATTGGGTTATCTGGAGAGCCCCACAGGGAAACGTTTTTCTTCCGTTGGGCAGACACTGGGCTGGGTTTTGGTTCCGGAGTTCCTAGTCCAGAGGGCTTGTTTGCCAGGAGTGGGAGGAAGGAAGTCTGAAAACACAAGCTAGCGTGAGGTTTGGGACCGAGGGCACGGCAGGCCCACTCTGCAGAGGCTGAATCGAGATCTCCTGCACTGAGGTCATGTCAACTATGAGACGTGCCACAGGCTAGAGTTCTTGTCCAGCATGGCCTCTTCCTGAAGGGTGTGGGGGCTTCATGAGGCCAGAAAGTTTTGCCTACGATGGGATTTGTGAACTGCTCCAAAACTGAAGGTTACCTTCTGCACGACAGTCGAGTCCTATTGGATGGTTCCAAGAGGCCCCATATGGAAAGACTCGAGAGCAGGTGTCTAAGCATGGATGCCTGGGAACGCCACCTCATATTCCCACTCTTTAGTCAGGACAAGGCAGGCTCAATCTGCGGGCTCCTGGGTGAGCTACCCAGAGGGGAGAGTTGAAATGGACTCTCCTGAAGATGAGTCCTACTGTGGCTTGGTGGCCTGGGAGACCTTGGAATGTGGAGGTGGCTCAGGGACTCTGCCGGATTCTCCAACATGAGGTGTTTGACACGGCTCCAACAAGGAAACTTCCCATGTGGAGACGAGAGGAGTTCTGTTCCGTGCCTCAGGAAAGCCCCATACCCTGTTCTTCGAACCAAAGCCTCTGAGGAGTGACACCTGGAAACCAAAGCAAGAGTTGAGACTACGGCCTAAAGGCCTGTCCGGCTCAACCTTCTATCTCTGTTGACATCTGTGTGCATGCATTCATGGATGTAGCTGCTCAGCTTGTGTCCGAATGCCCCTGTGAGTCCAGTGAGGCTCCCAGTAGTGGGATGTGCTCGGAGGCCTTGAGGTTTCTCATATTCTGGAGGTGTGTGGCCAAAGGAATGGACACAGTTTCCCAGGAGAGAGCAGGCACGGTTCTGTGTTATGGCTCCAGAGGACCCAGCCTAGAGGCTGTGTTTGCCAGGGCTGTGGGGACAGATGTCTGAAAAAGCAAACTTGGCTCATCTAGGGGCCAATGTAATGGCAGGCCTGATCTCTAGTCCGTGAGGGGAGATCCTCTGGAAATCAAAGTAGGGCAAGTGGGAGGCAGTCACTCAGGATTTTGTCTCTGGGTGTTGCATTTACAGTGTCCGGTCAGGGTAGGGGTTGTCTCAGCGGCCGAGGAAGAGCCTTCCTCTCGGGGGATTGTCCAAGCTCCCAAGTGTTTGTGTTCATTCTGTGGGAATGAAGAGTACTGTTTTCTGCCACAGGGGACACCCCAGGAGAGGGACTCTAGAGCACAGCAGTGGGTTCCCTCAACTGGAATACACACCATCTAGTTAGTCCTGGGTGCCTATGGGCATGGCAAGCCACATATGCGGGCTCTTGGTCCAGTCACTGAGAGGCGTTACTTGAATAAGGTACTCACGCTGAGGGTCACAATGTGTGTTTGTGCCCAAGGCGGCCCTCACGCTTGGGCGTGGCCTCATGGGCCATGCCGTTTTCTCCTACACTGGAGGTTTGACTCACTGCCAGCAGCAAGGTTTCTTGCCATGGGGAAGGAGGGGTTCTGACTTGTGCATCAGGTTCCCCCCTGTGCAGGGATTGGAGATAAGGTCTAGGTTCCGATGACTGAAAACCCAGGTTGGGAATGGATGGTGGCCTAAGGCAGTGGCGGGTCCAATGTGCTGGGTGTGCAGCCAGCTGTGTCGGTGTCTGTTGGAAGGTCTGGGCTCAGGCTATTTGCGACAGAGCATCACTGTTTAAGGTAGCCTATGCAATTGGGGTGTTGCCGAGGGCCAAGCAGTTTGATCTTCATTTGGGGTTTCTGGGCAGCGCCATAGACAAGGTTTTTCTCCTGGGAGGCAGGCACAGTGCTTCATTGTGGCCCCAGAATTCCCAGTAGGGAGGGTTTGTGGGCCAGGAGTGTGAGGACGGAAGTCTGAAAACACAAGCTAGTGTGAGGATTGGAGCCAAGGGCAGAGCAGGCCCACTCTGCAGAGGCTGAATCAAAATCTCCTGCATCTGAAGTCAGGCTGAGGATCAGACGTTGGCTGAGGCTGGAGTATGTGTCCATGATGGCACCTTCATGAAGTGGGGGCCTCATGAGGCCAAGGAAGTTTTCCCACGCTGAGTTTGGAGGTTGCCCCAAACCACAAGGTTTCCTTCTGCGGGACATTCGAGTCCTGTTGCATGGCTCCAGGACATACCATATGGAAGGACTGGAGAGCAGGTTTCGAAGGATGGATCCCTGTACTGCATGCCTCGCATTCCCATTGGCTATTAGCGACAAGATATGTTTGATCTGCTGCCTCTGGAACAAGCGACCCAGCGGGCTGAGTTGAAATGGCCTCTCCTGAGGATGCGTAATAATGTGCGTTTGGGTCCATGGAGACCTTGGAATGTGCTGGTTGTTCAGTGGCCCTGCGGAACTCTCCTACCTGAAGTGTTTGATACATTTCAGTAAGAAAGCTGCCCATGTGGAGATGAGAGATGTTTGGTTTGGTGCCTCAGAAAAGCCCCATGTGCTGGTCTACGAAAACAGTCCTCTGAGAACGGAAACATGGAAACCAAAGCTAAGGTTCAGATTAGGGCCTGGGGGCCTGTCCATTTCAACCTTCTGTCTCTGGGGACACTGTCTGAGAGTCTAAGTGGAGATAGTTGCTCCGCTGGTGTCAGAGAGCCCCTCTTAGTCCAGGGTGGCCTATACTATTGATGGCCTCAGGGACCTTGGAGCTTTTCCCTAACCTGTAGGGTTGTGGTCAATGGATTGGGCACACTTTCCTTGGAGAGGGCAGGCACAATCTTTCACTGTTTGGTCCAGAGGCCCTAGCCTGGATGTTGTGTGGGTCCAGGCTGTGGGCACAGAAGTCTGAATACACAAACTCAGCTTATGAGTGGCGCCTAGGGTATGGCCGGCCGGATGTACAGCCCGAGAGGGAGCTCCTGGGCCTCTGAAACAAGGGCGAGTGGGAGGCGTTCCTTCAGGCTTTTGTCTCTGGATGTTGTGTCCGGGATAGCCGTGGATTGGAGCGGTGGCCTCAGGTACTGTGGACGAGTATCCCTCTCTGGGGATTTGTCCCAGCTCCCAAGACTTTGTGGTGATTTTGTGGGAAGGGTGGAGTCGTGTTGTCTGGCTCATGGGTCTCTCCAAGAAAGGGATTCCAGAGCAGAGCTCCAGGTACGGGCGGGGCGACTGGAAATTTCAAACCGTGGTGAGGATTGGGTGCATAGGGGCTTGGCAAGCCCCATATGAGGGCTCTTGGTCCAGGCCCTGACAGGCCTTTCTTTGACATGGGGCTCATGCTGAGGGTCACAGTGTGAATTTGTGCCCAAGCAGCACTCAAGTTTGGGCGTGGCTTCAGGGGCCATGAAGGTTTCTCCCACCCTGAAGGTGTGACTCCATGCCAAGAGCAAGCTTGACAGCCATGGGGAAGGAGGAGTTCTGTTTTGTGCTTGCTATACCCAGCTGTGTGGAGAATTGATATAATGTCTAGGTTCAGATATCTGAAAACCAAGGTTAGGATGAGGTGACGGCATAAGACCATGGCGTGTCCGAAGTGCTGGGTGTGCGGCCAGCTGTCTCCTTGTCTGTCTGGACGTCTGGCTTCAGGCTGTGTCAGGCAGAGCATGAGTGCCCAGAGCAGCCTATCCAGTTCGGGTACCATCGAGGACCGAGCAGGTTGATCCTCATCTGGGTTTTCTGGAGAGCCCCACAGGGAAACGTTTTTCTTCCGTTGGGCAGACACTGGGCTGGGTTTTGGTTCCGGAGTTCCTAGTCCAGAGGGCTTGTTTGCCAGGAGTGGGAGGAAGGAAGTCTGAAAACACAAGCTAGCGTGAGGTTTGGGACCGAGGGCACGGCAGGCCCACTCTGCAGAGGCTGAATCGAGATCTCCTGCACTGAGGTCATGTCAACTATGAGACGTGCCTCAGGCTAGAGTTCTTGTCCAGCATGGCCTCTTCCTGAAGGGTGTGGGGGCTTCATGAGGCCAGAAAGTTTTGCCTACGATGGGATTTGTGAACTGCTCCAAAACTGAAGGTTACCTTCTGCACGACAGTCGAGTCCTATTGGATGGTTCCAAGAGGCCCCATATGGAAAGACTCGAGAGCAGGTGTCTAAGCATGGATGCCTGGGAACGCCACCTCATATTCCCACTCTTTAGTCAGGACAAGGCAGGCTCAATCTGCGGGCTCCTGGGTGAGCTACCCAGAGGGGAGAGTTGAAATGGACTCTCCTGAAGATGAGTCCTACTGTGGCTTGGTGGCCTGGGAGACCTTGGAATGTGGAGGTGGCTCAGGGACTCTGCAGGATTCTCCAACATGAGGTGTTTGACACGGCTCCAACAAGGAAACTTCCCATGTGGAGACGAGAGGAGTTCTGTTCCGTGCCTCAGGAAAGCCCCATACCCTGTTCTTCGAACCAAAGCCTCTGAGGAGTGACACCTGGAAACCAAAGCAAGAGTTGAGACTACGGCCTAAAGGCCTGTCCGGCTCAACCTTCTATCTCTGTTGACATCTGTGTGCATGCATTCATGGATGTAGCTGCTCAGCTTGTGTCCGAATGCCCCTGTGAGTCCAGTGAGGCTCCCAGTAGTGGGATGTGCTCGGAGGCCTTGAGGTTTCTCATATTCTGGAGGTGTGTGGCCAAAGGAATGGACACAGTTTCCCAGGAGAGAGCAGGCACGGTCCTGTGCTATGGCTCCAGAGGACCCAGCCTAGAGGCTGTGTTTGCCAGGGCTGTGGGGACAGATGTCTGAAAAAGCAAACTTGGCTCAGCTAGGGGCCAATGTAATGGCAGGCCTGATCTCTAGTCCGTGAGGGGAGATCCTCTGGAAATCAAAGTAGGGCAAGTGGGAGGCAGTCACTCAGGATTTTGTCTCTGGGTGTTGCATTTACAGTGTCCGGTCAGGGTAGGGGTTGTCTCAGCGGCCGAGGAAGAGCCTTCCTCTCGGGGGATTGTCCAAGCTCCCAAGTGTTTGTGTTCATTCTGTGGGAATGAAGAGTACTGTTTTCTGCCACAGGGGACACCCCAGGAGAGGGACTCTAGAGCACAGCAGTGGGTTCCCTCAACTGGAATACACACCATCTAGTTAGTCCTGGGTGCCTATGGGCATGGCAAGCCACATATGCGGGCTCTTGGTCCAGTCACTGAGAGGCGTTACTTGAATAAGGTACTCACGCTGAGGGTCACAATGTGTGTTTGTGCCCAAGGCGGCCCTCACGCTTGGGCGTGGCCTCATGGGCCATGCCGTTTTCTCCTACACTGGAGGTTCGACTCACTGGAGCAGCAAGGTTTCTTGCCATGGGGAAGGAGGGGTTCTGACTTGTGCATCAGGTTCCCCCCTGTGCAGGGATTGGAGATAAGGTCTAGGTTCCGATGACTGAAAACCCAGGTTGGGAATGGATGGTGGCCTAAGGCAGTGGCGGGTCCAATGTGCTGGGTGTGCAGCCAGCTCTGTCGGTGTCTGTTGGAAGGTCTGGGCTCAGGCTATTTGCGACAGAGCATCACTGTTTAAGGTAGCCTATGCAATTGGGGTGTTGCCGAGGGCCAAGCAGTTTGATCTTCATTTGGGGTTTCTGGGCAGCGCCATAGACAAGGTTTTTCTCCTGGGAGGCAGGCACAGTGCTTCATTGTGGCCCCAGAATTCCCAGTAGGGAGGGTTTGTGGGCCAGGAGTGTGAGGACGGAAGTCTGAAAACACAAGCTTGTGTGAGGATTGGAGCCAAGGGCAGAGCAGGCCCACTCTGCAGAGGCTGAATCAAAATCTCCTGCATCTGAAGTCAGGCTGAGGATCAGACGTTGGCTGAGGCTGGAGTATGTGTCCATGATGGCACCTTCATGAAGTGGGGGCCTCATGAGGCCAAGGAAGTTTTCCCACGCTGAGTTTGGAGGTTGCCCCAAACCACAAGTTTTCCTTCTGCGGGACATTCGAGTCCTGTTGCATGGCTCCAGGACATACCATATGGAAGGACTGGAGAGCAGGTTTCGAAGGATGGATCCCTGTACTGCATGCCTCGCATTCCCATTGGCTATAAGCGACAAGATATGTTTGATCTGCTGCCTCTGGAACACGCGACCCAGCGGGCTGAGTTGAAATGGCCTCTCCTGAGGATGCGTCATAATGTGCGTTTGGGTCCATGGAGACCTTGGAATGTGCTGGTTGTTCAGTGGCCCAGCGGAACTCTCCTACCTGCAGTGTTTGATACATCCCAGTAAGAAAGCTGCCCATGTGGAGATGAGAGAGGTTTGGTTTGGTGCCTCAGAAAAGCCCCATGTGCTGGTCTACGAAAACAGTCCTCTGAGAACGGAAACATGGAAAGCAAAGCTAAGGTTCAGATTAGGGCCTGGGGGCCTGTCCATTTCAACCTTCTGTCTCTGGGGACACTGTCTGAGAGTCTAAGTGGAGATAGTTGCTCCGCTGGTGTCAGAGAGCGCCTCTTAGTCCAGGGTGGCCTATACTATTGATGGCCTCAGGGACCTTGGAGCTTTTCCCTAACCTGTAGGGTTGTGGTCAATGCATTGGGCACACTTTCCTTGGAGAGGGCAGGCACAATCTTTCGCTGTTTGGTCCAGAGGCCCTAGCCTGGATGTTGTGTGGGTCCAGGCTGTGGGCACAGAAGTCTGAATACACAAACTCAGCTTATGAGTGGCGCCTAGGGTATGGCCGGCCGGATGTACAGCCCGAGAGGGAGCTCCTGGGCCTCTGAAACAAGGGCGAGTGGGAGGCGTTCCTTCAGGCTTTTGTCTCTGGATGTTGTGTCCGGGATAGCCGTGGATAAGAGCGGTGGCCTCAGGTACTGTGGACGAGTATCCCTCTCTGGGGATTTGTCCCAGCTCCCAAGACTTTGGGGTCATTTTGTGGGAAGGGTGGAGTCGTGTTGTATGGCTCATGGGTCTCTCCAAGAAAGGGATTCCAGAGCAGAGCTCCAGGTACGGGCGGGGCGACTGGAAATTTCAAACCGTGGTGAGGATTGGGTGCATAGGGGCTTGGCAAGCCCCATATGTGGGCTCTTGGTCCAGGCCCTGACAGGCCTTTCTTTGACATGGGGCTCATGCTGAGGGTCACAGTGTGAATTTGTGCCCAAGCAGCACTCAAGTTTGGGCGTGGCATCAGGGGCCAGGAAGGTTTCTCCCACCCTGAAGGTGTGACTCCATGCCAAGAGCAAGCTTGACAGCCATGGGGAAGGAGGAGTTCTGTTTTGTGCTTGCTATACCCAGCTGTGTGGAGAATTGATATAATGTCTAGGTTCAGATATCTGAAAACCAAGGTTAGGATGAGGTGACGGCATAAGACCATGGCGTGTCCGAAGTGCTGGGTGTGCGGCCAGCTGTCTCCTTGTCTGTCTGGACGTCTGGCTTCAGGCTGTGTCAGGCAGAGCATGAGTGCCCAGAGCAGCCTATCCAGTTCGGGTACCGTCGAGGCCCGAGCAGGTTGATCCTCATCTGGGTTTTCTGGAGAGCCCCACAGGGAAACGTTTTTCTTCCGTTGGGCAGACACTGGGCTGGGTTTTGGTTCCGGAGTTCCTATTCCGGAGGGCTTGTTTGCCAGGAGGGTGAGGAAGGAAGTCTGAAAACACAAGCTAGCGTGAGGTTTGGGACCGAGGGCACGGCAGGCCCACTCTGCAGAGGCTGAATCGAGATCTCCTGCACTGAGGTCATGTCAACTATGAGACGTGCCTCAGGCTAGAGTTCTTATCCAGCATGGCCTCTTCCTGAAGGGTGTGGGGGCTTCATGAGGCCAGAACGTTTTGCCTACGATGGGATTTGTGAACTGCTCCAAAACTGAAGGTTACCTTCTGCACGACAGTCGAGTCCTATTGGATGGTTCCAAGAGGCCCCATATGGAAAGACTCGAGAGCAGGTGTCTAAGCATGGATGCCTGGGAACGGCACCTCATATTCCCACTCTTTAGTCAGGACAAGGCAGGCTCAATCTGCGGGCTCCTGGGTGAGCTACCCAAAGGGGAGAGTTGAAATGGTCTCTCCTGAAGATGAGTCCTACTGTGGCTTGGTGGCCTGGGAGACCTTGGAATGTGGAGGTGGCTCAGGGACTCTGCAGGATTCTCCAACATGAGGTGTTTGACACGGCTCCAACAAGGAAACTTCCCATGTGGAGACGAGAGGAGTTCTGTTCCGTGCCTCAGGAAAGCCCCATACCCTGTTCTTCGAACCAAAGCCTCTGAGGAGTGACACCTGGAAACCAAAGCAAGAGTTGAGACTACGGCCTAAAGGCCTGTCCGGCTCAACCTTCTATCTCTGTTGACATCTGTGTGCATGCATTCATGGATGTAGCTGCTCAGCTTGTGTCGGAATGCCCCTTTGAGTCCAGTGAGGCTCCCAGTAGTGGGATGTCCTCGGAGGCCTTGAGGTTTCTCATATTCTGGAGGTGTGTGGCCAAAGGAATGGACACAGTTTCCCAGGAGAGAGCAGGCACGGTCCTGTGGTATGGCTCCAGAGGACCCAGCCTAGAGGCTGTGTTTGCCAGGGCTGTGGGGACAGATGTCTGAAAAAGCAAACTTCGCTAAGCTAGGGGCCAATGTAATGGCAGGCCTGATCTCTAGTCCGTGAGGGGAGATCCTCTGGAAATCAAAGTAGGGAAGTGGGAGGCAGTCACTCAGGATTTTGTCTCTGGGTGTTGCGTTTACAGTGTCCGGTCAGGGTAGGGGTTGTCTCAGAGGCCGAGGAAGAGCCTTCCTCTCGGGGGTTTGTCCAAGCTCCCAAGTGTTTGTGTTCATTCTGTGGGAATGAAGAGTACTGTTTTCTGCCACAGGGGACCCCCCAGGAGAGGGACTCTAGAGCACAGCAGTGGGTTCCCTCAACTGGAATACACACCATCTAGTTAGTCCTGGGTGCCTATGGGCATGGCAAGCCACATATGCGGGCTCTTGGTCCAGTCACTGAGAGGCGTTACTTGAATAAGGTACTCACGCTGAGGGTCACAATGTGTGTTTGTGCCCAAGGCGGCCCTCACGCTTGGGCGTGGCCTCATGGGCCATGCCGTTTTCTCCTACACTGAAGGTTCGACTCACTGCCAGCTGCAAGGGTTCTTGCCAGGGGGAAGGAGGGGTTCTGACTTGTGCATCAGGTTCCCCCCTGTGCAGGGATTGGAGATAAGGTCTAGGTCCGATGACTGAAAACCCAGGTTGGGAATGGATGGTGGCCTAAGGCAGTGGCGGGTCCAATGTGCTGGGTGTGCAGCCAGCTGTGTCGGTGTCTGTTGGAAGGTCTGGGCTCAGGCTATTTGCGACAGAGCATCACTGTTTAAGGTAGCCTATGCAATTGGGGTGTTGCCGAGGGCCAAGCAGTTTGATCCTCATTTGGGGTTTCTGGGCAGCGCCATAGACAATGTTTTTCTCCTGGGAGGCAGGCACAGTGCTTCATTGTGGCCCCAGAATTCCCAGTAGGGAGGGTTTGTGGGCCAGGAGTGTGAGGACGGAAGTCTGAAAACACAAGCTAGTGTGAGGATTGGAGCCAAGGGCAGAGCAGGCCCACTCTGCAGAGGCTGAATCAAAATCTCCTGCATCTGAAGTCAAGCTGAGGATCAGACGTTGGCTGAGGCTGGAGTATGTGTCCATGATGGCACCTTCATGAAGTGGGGGCCTCATGAGGCCAAGGAAGTTTTCCCACGCTGAGTTTGGAGGTTGCCCCAAACCACAAGGTTTCCTTCTGCGGGACATTCGAGTCCTGTTGCATGGCTCCAGGACATACCATATGGAAGGACTGGAGAGCAGGGTTCGAAGGATGGATCCCTGTACAGCATGCCTCGCATTCCCATTGGCTATTAGCGACAAGATATGTTTGATCTGCTGCCTCTGGAACACGCGACCCAGGGGGCTGAGTTGAAATGGCCTCTCCTGAGGATGCGTCATAATGTGCGTTTGGGTCCATGGAGACCTTGGAATGTGCTGGTTGTTCGGTGCCCCAGCGGAACTCTCCTACCTGAAGTGTTTGATACATCCCAGTAAGAAAGCTGCCCATGTGGAGATGAGAGAGGTTTGGTTTGGTGCCTCAGAAAAGCCCCATGTGCTGGTCTACGAAAACAGTCCTCTGAGAACGGAAACATGGAAAGCAAAGCTAAGGTTCAGATTAGGGCCTGGGGGCCTGTCCATTTCAACCTTCTGTCTCTGGGGACACTGTCTGAGAGTCTAAGTGGAGATAGTTGCTCCGCTGGTGTCAGAGAGCGCCTCTTAGTCCAGGGTGGCCTATACTATTGATGGCCTCAGGGACCTTGGAGCTTTTCCGTAACCTGTAGGGTTGTGGTCTATGGATTGGGCACACTTTCCTTGGAGAGGGCAGGCACAATCTTTCGCTGTTTGGTCCAGAGACCCTAGCCTGGATGTTGTGTGGGTCCAGGCTGTGGGCACAGAAGTCTGAATACACAAACTCAGCTTATGAGTGGCGCCTAGGGTATGGCCGGCCGGATGTACAGCCCGAGAGGGAGCTCCTGGGCCTCTGAAACAAGGGCGAGTGGGAGGCGTTCCTTCAGGCTTTTGTCTCTGGATGTTGTGTCCGGGATAGCCGTGGATAAGAGCGGTGGCCTCAGGTACTGTGGACGAGTATCCCTCTCTGGGGATTTGTCCCAGCTCCCAAGACTTTGGGGTCATTTTGTGGGAAGGGTGGAGTCGTGTTGTATGGCTCATGGGTCTCTCCAAGAAAGGGATTCCAGAGCAGAGCTCCAGGTACGGGCGGGGCGACTGGAAATTTCAAACCGTGGTGAGGATTGGGTGCATAGGGGCTTGGCAAGCCCCATATGTGGGCTCTTGGTCCAGGCCCTGACAGGCCTTTCTTTGACATGGGGCTCATGCTGAGGGTCACAGTGTGAATTTGTGCCCAAGCAGCACTCAAGTTTGGGCGTGGCATCAGGGGCCAGGAAGGTTTCTCCCACCCTGAAGGTGTGACTCCATGCCAAGAGCAAGCTTGACAGCCATGGGGAAGGAGGAGTTCTGTTTTGTGCTTGCTATACCCAGCTGTGTGGAGAATTGATATAATGTCTAGGTTCAGATATCTGAAAACCAAGGTTAGGATGAGGTGACGGCATAAGACCATGGCGTGTCCGAAGTGCTGGGTGTGCGGCCAGCTGTCTCCTTGTCTGTCTGGACGTCTGGCTTCAGGCTGTGTCAGGCAGAGCATGAGTGCCCAGAGCAGCCTATCCAGTTCGGGTACCGTCGAGGCCCGAGCAGGTTGATCCTCATCTGGGTTTTCTGGAGAGCCCCACAGGGAAACGTTTTTCTTCCGTTGGGCAGACACTGGGCTGGGTTTTGGTTCCGGAGTTCCTATTCCGGAGGGCTTGTTTGCCAGGAGGGTGAGGAAGGAAGTCTGAAAACACAAGCTAGCGTGAGGTTTGGGACCGAGGGCACGGCAGGCCCACTCTGCAGAGGCTGAATCGAGATCTCCTGCACTGAGGTCATGTCAACTATGAGACGTGCCTCAGGCTAGAGTTCTTATCCAGCATGGCCTCTTCCTGAAGGGTGTGGGGGCTTCATGAGGCCAGAACGTTTTGCCTACGATGGGATTTGTGAACTGCTCCAAAACTGAAGGTTACCTTCTGCACGACAGTCGAGTCCTATTGGATGGTTCCAAGAGGCCCCATATGGAAAGACTCGAGAGCAGGTGTCTAAGCATGGATGCCTGGGAACGGCACCTCATATTCCCACTCTTTAGTCAGGACAAGGCAGGCTCAATCTGCGGGCTCCTGGGTGAGCTACCCAAAGGGGAGAGTTGAAATGGTCTCTCCTGAAGATGAGTCCTACTGTGGCTTGGTGGCCTGGGAGACCTTGGAATGTGGAGGTGGCTCAGGGACTCTGCAGGATTCTCCAACATGAGGTGTTTGACACGGCTCCAACAAGGAAACTTCCCATGTGGAGACGAGAGGAGTTCTGTTCCGTGCCTCAGGAAAGCCCCATACCCTGTTCTTCGAACCAAAGCCTCTGAGGAGTGACACCTGGAAACCAAAGCAAGAGTTGAGACTACGGCCTAAAGGCCTGTCCGGCTCAACCTTCTATCTCTGTTGACATCTGTGTGCATGCATTCATGGATGTAGCTGCTCAGCTTGTGTCGGAATGCCCCTTTGAGTCCAGTGAGGCTCCCAGTAGTGGGATGTCCTCGGAGGCCTTGAGGTTTCTCATATTCTGGAGGTGTGTGGCCAAAGGAATGGACACAGTTTCCCAGGAGAGAGCAGGCACGGTCCTGTGGTATGGCTCCAGAGGACCCAGCCTAGAGGCTGTGTTTGCCAGGGCTGTGGGGACAGATGTCTGAAAAAGCAAACTTCGCTAAGCTAGGGGCCAATGTAATGGCAGGCCTGATCTCTAGTCCGTGAGGGGAGATCCTCTGGAAATCAAAGTAGGGAAGTGGGAGGCAGTCACTCAGGATTTTGTCTCTGGGTGTTGCGTTTACAGTGTCCGGTCAGGGTAGGGGTTGTCTCAGAGGCCGAGGAAGAGCCTTCCTCTCGGGGGTTTGTCCAAGCTCCCAAGTGTTTGTGTTCATTCTGTGGGAATGAAGAGTACTGTTTTCTGCCACAGGGGACCCCCCAGGAGAGGGACTCTAGAGCACAGCAGTGGGTTCCCTCAACTGGAATACACACCATCTAGTTAGTCCTGGGTGCCTATGGGCATGGCAAGCCACATATGCGGGCTCTTGGTCCAGTCACTGAGAGGCGTTACTTGAATAAGGTACTCACGCTGAGGGTCACAATGTGTGTTTGTGCCCAAGGCGGCCCTCACGCTTGGGCGTGGCCTCATGGGCCATGCCGTTTTCTCCTACACTGAAGGTTCGACTCACTGCCAGCTGCAAGGGTTCTTGCCAGGGGGAAGGAGGGGTTCTGACTTGTGCATCAGGTTCCCCCCTGTGCAGGGATTGGAGATAAGGTCTAGGTCCGATGACTGAAAACCCAGGTTGGGAATGGATGGTGGCCTAAGGCAGTGGCGGGTCCAATGTGCTGGGTGTGCAGCCAGCTGTGTCGGTGTCTGTTGGAAGGTCTGGGCTCAGGCTATTTGCGACAGAGCATCACTGTTTAAGGTAGCCTATGCAATTGGGGTGTTGCCGAGGGCCAAGCAGTTTGATCCTCATTTGGGGTTTCTGGGCAGCGCCATAGACAATGTTTTTCTCCTGGGAGGCAGGCACAGTGCTTCATTGTGGCCCCAGAATTCCCAGTAGGGAGGGTTTGTGGGCCAGGAGTGTGAGGACGGAAGTCTGAAAACACAAGCTAGTGTGAGGATTGGAGCCAAGGGCAGAGCAGGCCCACTCTGCAGAGGCTGAATCAAAATCTCCTGCATCTGAAGTCAAGCTGAGGATCAGACGTTGGCTGAGGCTGGAGTATGTGTCCATGATGGCACCTTCATGAAGTGGGGGCCTCATGAGGCCAAGGAAGTTTTCCCACGCTGAGTTTGGAGGTTGCCCCAAACCACAAGGTTTCCTTCTGCGGGACATTCGAGTCCTGTTGCATGGCTCCAGGACATACCATATGGAAGGACTGGAGAGCAGGGTTCGAAGGATGGATCCCTGTACAGCATGCCTCGCATTCCCATTGGCTATTAGCGACAAGATATGTTTGATCTGCTGCCTCTGGAACACGCGACCCAGGGGGCTGAGTTGAAATGGCCTCTCCTGAGGATGCGTCATAATGTGCGTTTGGGTCCATGGAGACCTTGGAATGTGCTGGTTGTTCGGTGCCCCAGCGGAACTCTCCTACCTGAAGTGTTTGATACATCCCAGTAAGAAAGCTGCCCATGTGGAGATGAGAGAGGTTTGGTTTGGTGCCTCAGAAAAGCCCCATGTGCTGGTCTACGAAAACAGTCCTCTGAGAACGGAAACATGGAAAGCAAAGCTAAGGTTCAGATTAGGGCCTGGGGGCCTGTCCATTTCAACCTTCTGTCTCTGGGGACACTGTCTGAGAGTCTAAGTGGAGATAGTTGCTCCGCTGGTGTCAGAGAGCGCCTCTTAGTCCAGGGTGGCCTATACTATTGATGGCCTCAGGGACCTTGGAGCTTTTCCGTAACCTGTAGGGTTGTGGTCTATGGATTGGGCACACTTTCCTTGGAGAGGGCAGGCACAATCTTTCGCTGTTTGGTCCAGAGACCCTAGCCTGGATGTTGTGTGGGTCCAGGCTGTGGGCACAGAAGTCTGAATACACAAACTCAGCTTATGAGTGGCGCCTAGGGTATGGCAGGCCGGATGTACAGCCCGAGAGGGAGCTCCTGGGCCTCTGAAACAAGGGCGAGTGGGAGGCGTTCCTTCAGGCTTTTGTCTCTGGATGTTGTGTCCGGGATAGCCGTGCATTGGAGCGGTGGCCTCAGGTACTGTGGACGAGTATCCCTCTCTGGGGATTTGTCCCAGCTCCCAAGAGTTTGGGGTCATTTTGTGGGAAGGGTGGAGTCGTGTTGTCTGGCTCATGGGTCTCTCCAAAAAAGGGATTCCAGAGCAGAGCTCCAGGTACGGGCGGGGCGACGGGAAAATTCAAACCGTGGTGAGGATTGGGTGCATAGGGGCTTGGCAAGCCCCATATGTGGGCTCTTGGTCCAGGCCCTGACAGGCCTTTCTTTGACATGGGGCTCATGCTGAGGGTCACAGTGTGAATTTGTGCCCAAGCAGCACTCAAGTTTGGGCGTGGCATCAGGGGCCACGAAGGTTTCTCCCACCCTGAAGGTGTGACTCCATGCCAAGAGCAAGCTTGACAGCCATGGGGAAGGAGGAGTTCTGTTTTGTGCTTGCTATACCCAGCTGTGTGGAGAATTGATATAATGTCTAGGTTCAGATATCTGAAAACCAAGGTTAGGATGAGGTGACGGCATAAGACCATGGCGTGTCCGAAGTGCTGGGTGTGCGGCCAGCTGTCTCCTTGTCTGTCTGGACGTCTGGCTTCAGGCTGTGTCAGGCAGAGCATGAGTGCCCAGAGCAGCCTATCCAGTTCGGGTACCGTCGAGGCCCGAGCAGGTTGATCCTCATCTGGGTTTTCTGGAGAGCCCCACAGGGAAACGTTTTTCTTCCGTTGGGCAGACACTGGGCTGGGTTTTGGTTCCGGAGTTCCTATTCCGGAGGGCTTGTTTGCCAGGAGGGTGAGGAAGGAAGTCTGAAAACACAAGCTAGCGTGAGGTTTGGGACCGAGGGCACGGCAGGCCCACTCTGCAGAGGCTGAATCGAGATCTCCTGCACTGAGGTCATGTCAACTATGAGACGTGCCTCAGGCTAGAGTTCTTATCCAGCATGGCCTCTTCCTGAAGGGTGTGGGGGCTTCATGAGGCCAGAACGTTTTGCCTACGATGGGATTTGTGAACTGCTCCAAAACTGAAGGTTACCTTCTGCACGACAGTCGAGTCCTATTGGATGGTTCCAAGAGGCCCCATATGGAAAGACTCGAGAGCAGGTGTCTAAGCATGGATGCCTGGGAACGGCACCTCATATTCCCACTCTTTAGTCAGGACAAGGCAGGCTCAATCTGCGGGCTCCTGGGTGAGCTACCCAAAGGGGAGAGTTGAAATGGTCTCTCCTGAAGATGAGTCCTACTGTGGCTTGGTGGCCTGGGAGACCTTGGAATGTGGAGGTGGCTCAGGGACTCTGCAGGATTCTCCAACATGAGGTGTTTGACACGGCTCCAACAAGGAAACTTCCCATGTGGAGACGAGAGGAGTTCTGTTCCGTGCCTCAGGAAAGCCCCATACCCTGTTCTTCGAACCAAAGCCTCTGAGGAGTGACACCTGGAAACCAAAGCAAGAGTTGAGACTACGGCCTAAAGGCCTGTCCGGCTCAACCTTCTATCTCTGTTGACATCTGTGTGCATGCATTCATGGATGTAGCTGCTCAGCTTGTGTCGGAATGCCCCTTTGAGTCCAGTGAGGCTCCCAGTAGTGGGATGTCCTCGGAGGCCTTGAGGTTTCTCATATTCTGGAGGTGTGTGGCCAAAGGAATGGACACAGTTTCCCAGGAGAGAGCAGGCACGGTCCTGTGGTATGGCTCCAGAGGACCCAGCCTAGAGGCTGTGTTTGCCAGGGCTGTGGGGACAGATGTCTGAAAAAGCAAACTTCGCTAAGCTAGGGGCCAATGTAATGGCAGGCCTGATCTCTAGTCCGTGAGGGGAGATCCTCTGGAAATCAAAGTAGGGAAGTGGGAGGCAGTCACTCAGGATTTTGTCTCTGGGTGTTGCGTTTACAGTGTCCGGTCAGGGTAGGGGTTGTCTCAGAGGCCGAGGAAGAGCCTTCCTCTCGGGGGTTTGTCCAAGCTCCCAAGTGTTTGTGTTCATTCTGTGGGAATGAAGAGTACTGTTTTCTGCCACAGGGGACCCCCCAGGAGAGGGACTCTAGAGCACAGCAGTGGGTTCCCTCAACTGGAATACACACCATCTAGTTAGTCCTGGGTGCCTATGGGCATGGCAAGCCACATATGCGGGCTCTTGGTCCAGTCACTGAGAGGCGTTACTTGAATAAGGTACTCACGCTGAGGGTCACAATGTGTGTTTGTGCCCAAGGCGGCCCTCACGCTTGGGCGTGGCCTCATGGGCCATGCCGTTTTCTCCTACACTGAAGGTTCGACTCACTGCCAGCTGCAAGGGTTCTTGCCAGGGGGAAGGAGGGGTTCTGACTTGTGCATCAGGTTCCCCCCTGTGCAGGGATTGGAGATAAGGTCTAGGTTCCGATGACTGAAAACCCAGGTTGGGAATGGATGGTGGCCTAAGGCAGTGGCGGGTCCAATGTGCTGGGTGTGCAGCCAGCTGTGTCGGTGTCTGTTGGAAGGTCTGGGCTCAGGCTATTTGCGACAGAGCATCACTGTTTAAGGTAGCCTATGCAATTGGGGTGTTGCCGAGGGCCAAGCAGTTTGATCCTCATTTGGGGTTTCTGGGCAGCGCCATAGACAATGTTTTTCTCCTGGGAGGCAGGCACAGTGCTTCATTGTGGCCCCAGAATTCCCAGTAGGGAGGGTTTGTGGGCCAGGAGTGTGAGGACGGAAGTCTGAAAACACAAGCTAGTGTGAGGATTGGAGCCAAGGGCAGAGCAGGCCCACTCTGCAGAGGCTGAATCAAAATCTCCTGCATCTGAAGTCAAGCTGAGGATCAGACGTTGGCTGAGGCTGGAGTATGTGTCCATGATGGCACCTTCATGAAGTGGGGGCCTCATGAGGCCAAGGAAGTTTTCCCACGCTGAGTTTGGAGGTTGCCCCAAACCACAAGGTTTCCTTCTGCGGGACATTCGAGTCCTGTTGCATGGCTCCAGGACATACCATATGGAAGGACTGGAGAGCAGGGTTCGAAGGATGGATCCCTGTACAGCATGCCTCGCATTCCCATTGGCTATTAGCGACAAGATATGTTTGATCTGCTGCCTCTGGAACACGCGACCCAGGGGGCTGAGTTGAAATGGCCTCTCCTGAGGATGCGTCATAATGTGCGTTTGGGTCCATGGAGACCTTGGAATGTGCTGGTTGTTCGGTGCCCCAGCGGAACTCTCCTACCTGAAGTGTTTGATACATCCCAGTAAGAAAGCTGCCCATGTGGAGATGAGAGAGGTTTGGTTTGGTGCCTCAGAAAAGCCCCATGTGCTGGTCTACGAAAACAGTCCTCTGAGAACGGAAACATGGAAAGCAAAGCTAAGGTTCAGATTAGGGCCTGGGGGCCTGTCCATTTCAACCTTCTGTCTCTGGGGACACTGTCTGAGAGTCTAAGTGGAGATAGTTGCTCCGCTGGTGTCAGAGAGCGCCTCTTAGTCCAGGGTGGCCTATACTATTGATGGCCTCAGGGACCTTGGAGCTTTTCCGTAACCTGTAGGGTTGTGGTCTATGGATTGGGCACACTTTCCTTGGAGAGGGCAGGCACAATCTTTCGCTGTTTGGTCCAGAGACCCTAGCCTGGATGTTGTGTGGGTCCAGGCTGTGGGCACAGAAGTCTGAATACACAAACTCAGCTTATGAGTGGCGCCTAGGGTATGGCAGGCCGGATGTACAGCCCGAGAGGGAGCTCCTGGGCCTCTGAAACAAGGGCGAGTGGGAGGCGTTCCTTCAGGCTTTTGTCTCTGGATGTTGTGTCCGGGATAGCCGTGCATTGGAGCGGTGGCCTCAGGTACTGTGGACGAGTATCCCTCTCTGGGGATTTGTCCCAGCTCCCAAGAGTTTGGGGTCATTTTGTGGGAAGGGTGGAGTCGTGTTGTCTGGCTCATGGGTCTCTCCAAAAAAGGGATTCCAGAGCAGAGCTCCAGGTACGGGCGGGGCGACGGGAAAATTCAAACCGTGGTGAGGATTGGGTGCATAGGGGCTTGGCAAGCCCCATATGTGGGCTCTTGGTCCAGGCCCTGACAGGCTTTTCTTTGACATGGGGCTCATGCTGAGGGTCACAGTGTGAATTTGTGCCCAAGCAGCACTCAAGTTTGGGCGTGGCATCAGGGGCCACGAAGGTTTCTCCCACCCTGAAGGTGTGACTCCATGCCAAGAGCAAGCTTGACAGCCATGGGGAAGGAGGAGTTCTGTTTTGTGCTTGCTATACCCAGCTGTGTGGAGAATTGATATAATGTCTAGGTTCAGATATCTGAAAACCAAGGTTAGGATGAGGTGACGGCATAAGACCATGGCGTGTCCGAAGTGCTGGGTGTGCGGCCAGCTGTCTCCTTGTCTGTCTGGACGTCTGGCTTCAGGCTGTGTCAGGCAAAGCATGAGTGCCCAGAGCAGCCTATCCAGTTCGGGTACCGTCGAGGCCCGAGCAGGTTGATCCTCATCTGGGTTTTCTGGAGAGCCCCACAGGGAAACGTTTTTCTTCCGTTGGGCAGACACTGGGCTGGGTTTTGGTTCCGGAGTTCCTATTCCGGAGGGCTTGTTTGCCAGGAGGGTGAGGAAGGAAGTCTGAAAACACAAGCTAGCGTGAGGTTTGGGACCGAGGGCACGGCAGGCCCACTCTGCAGAGGCTGAATCGAGATCTCCTGCACTGAGGTCATGTCAACTATGAGACGTGCCTCAGGCTAGAGTTCTTATCCAGCATGGCCTCTTCCTGAAGGGTGTGGGGGCTTCATGAGGCCAGAACGTTTTGCCTACGATGGGATTTGTGAACTGCTCCAAAACTGAAGGTTACCTTCTGCACGACAGTCGAGTCCTATTGGATGGTTCCAAGAGGCCCCATATGGAAAGACTCGAGAGCAGGTGTCTAAGCATGGATGCCTGGGAACGGCACCTCATATTCCCACTCTTTAGTCAGGACAAGGCAGGCTCAATCTGCGGGCTCCTGGGTGAGCTACCCAAAGGGGAGAGTTGAAATGGTCTCTCCTGAAGATGAGTCCTACTGTGGCTTGGTGGCCTGGGAGACCTTGGAATGTGGAGGTGGCTCAGGGACTCTGCAGGATTCTCCAACATGAGGTGTTTGACACGGCTCCAACAAGGAAACTTCCCATGTGGAGACGAGAGGAGTTCTGTTCCGTGCCTCAGGAAAGCCCCATACCCTGTTCTTCGAACCAAAGCCTCTGAGGAGTGACACCTGGAAACCAAAGCAAGAGTTGAGACTACGGCCTAAAGGCCTGTCCGGCTCAACCTTCTATCTCTGTTGACATCTGTGTGCATGCATTCATGGATGTAGCTGCCCAGCTTGTGTCGGAATGCCCCTTTGAGTCCAGTGAGGCTCCCAGTAGTGGGATGTCCTCGGAGGCCTTGAGGTTTCTCATATTCTGGAGGTGTGTGGCCAAAGGAATGGACACAGTTTCCCAGGAGAGAGCAGGCACGGTCCTGTGGTATGGCTCCAGAGGACCCAGCCTAGAGGCTGTGTTTGCCAGGGCTGTGGGGACAGATGTCTGAAAAAGCAAACTTCGCTAAGCTAGGGGCCAATGTAATGGCAGGCCTGATCTCTAGTCCGTGAGGGGAGATCCTCTGGAAATCAAAGTAGGGAAGTGGGAGGCAGTCACTCAGGATTTTGTCTCTGGGTGTTGCGTTTACAGTGTCCGGTCAGGGTAGGGGTTGTCTCAGAGGCCGAGGAAGAGCCTTCCTCTCGGGGGTTTGTCCAAGCTCCCAAGTGTTTGTGTTCATTCTGTGGGAATGAAGAGTACTGTTTTCTGCCACAGGGGACCCCCCAGGAGAGGGACTCTAGAGCACAGCAGTGGGTTCCCTCAACTGGAATACACACCATCTAGTTAGTCCTGGGTGCCTATGGGCATGGCAAGCCACATATGCGGGCTCTTGGTCCAGTCACTGAGAGGCGTTACTTGAATAAGGTACTCACGCTGAGGGTCACAATGTGTGTTTGTGCCCAAGGCGGCCCTCACGCTTGGGCGTGGCCTCATGGGCCATGCCGTTTTCTCCTACACTGGAGGTTTGACTCACTGCCAGCAGCAAGGTTTCTTGCCATGGGGAAGGAGGGGTTCTGACTTGTGCATCAGGTTCCCCCCTGTGCAGGGATTGGAGATAAGGTCTAGGTTCCGATGACTGAAAACCCAGGTTGGGAATGGATGGTGGCCTAAGGCAGTGGCGGGTCCAATGTGCTGGGTGTGCAGCCAGCTGTGTCGGTGTCTGTTGGAAGGTCTGGGCTCAGGCTATTTGCGACAGAGCATCACTGTTTAAGGTAGCCTATGCAATTGGGGTGTTGCCGAGGGCCAAGCAGTTTGATCCTCATTTGGGGTTTCTGGGCAGCGCCATAGACAATGTTTTTCTCCTGGGAGGCAGGCACAGTGCTTCATTGTGGCCCCAGAATTCCCAGTAGGGAGGGTTTGTGGGCCAGGAGTGTGAGGACGGAAGTCTGAAAACACAAGCTAGTGTGAGGATTGGAGCCAAGGGCAGAGCAGGCCCACTCTGCAGAGGCTGAATCAAAATCTCCTGCATCTGAAGTCAAGCTGAGGATCAGACGTTGGCTGAGGCTGGAGTATGTGTCCATGATGGCACCTTCATGAAGTGGGGGCCTCATGAGGCCAAGGAAGTTTTCCCACGCTGAGTTTGGAGGTTGCCCCAAACCACAAGGTTTCCTTCTGCGGGACATTCGAGTCCTGTTGCATGGCTCCAGGACATACCATATGGAAGGACTGGAGAGCAGGGTTCGAAGGATGGATCCCTGTACAGCATGCCTCGCATTCCCATTGGCTATTAGCGACAAGATATGTTTGATCTGCTGCCTCTGGAACACGCGACCCAGGGGGCTGAGTTGAAATGGCCTCTCCTGAGGATGCGTCATAATGTGCGTTTGGGTCCATGGAGACCTTGGAATGTGCTGGTTGTTCGGTGCCCCAGCGGAACTCTCCTACCTGAAGTGTTTGATACATCCCAGTAAGAAAGCTGCCCATGTGGAGATGAGAGAGGTTTGGTTTGGTGCCTCAGAAAAGCCCCATGTGCTGGTCTACGAAAACAGTCCTCTGAGAACGGAAACATGGAAAGCAAAGCTAAGGTTCAGATTAGGGCCTGGGGGCCTGTCCATTTCAACCTTCTGTCTCTGGGGACACTGTCTGAGAGTCTAAGTGGAGATAGTTGCTCCGCTGGTGTCAGAGAGCGCCTCTTAGTCCAGGGTGGCCTATACTATTGATGGCCTCAGGGACCTTGGAGCTTTTCCGTAACCTGTAGGGTTGTGGTCTATGGATTGGGCACACTTTCCTTGGAGAGGGCAGGCACAATCTTTCGCTGTTTGGTCCAGAGACCCTAGCCTGGATGTTGTGTGGGTCCAGGCTGTGGGCACAGAAGTCTGAATACACAAACTCAGCTTATGAGTGGCGCCTAGGGTATGGCAGGCCGGATGTACAGCCCGAGAGGGAGCTCCTGGGCCTCTGAAACAAGGGCGAGTGGGAGGCGTTCCTTCAGGCTTTTGTCTCTGGATGTTGTGTCCGGGATAGCCGTGCATTGGAGCGGTGGCCTCAGGTACTGTGGACGAGTATCCCTCTCTGGGGATTTGTCCCAGCTCCCAAGAGTTTGGGGTCATTTTGTGGGAAGGGTGGAGTCGTGTTGTCTGGCTCATGGGTCTCTCCAAAAAAGGGATTCCAGAGCAGAGCTCCAGGTACGGGCGGGGCGACGGGAAAATTCAAACCGTGGTGAGGATTGGGTGCATAGGGGCTTGGCAAGCCCCATATGTGGGCTCTTGGTCCAGGCCCTGACAGGCTTTTCTTTGACATGGGGCTCATGCTGAGGGTCACAGTGTGAATTTGTGCCCAAGCAGCACTCAAGTTTGGGCGTGGCATCAGGGGCCACGAAGGTTTCTCCCACCCTGAAGGTGTGACTCCATGCCAAGAGCAAGCTTGACAGCCATGGGGAAGGAGGAGTTCTGTTTTGTGCTTGCTATACCCAGCTGTGTGGAGAATTGATATAATGTCTAGGTTCAGATATCTGAAAACCAAGGTTAGGATGAGGTGACGGCATAAGACCATGGCGTGTCCGAAGTGCTGGGTGTGCGGCCAGCTGTCTCCTTGTCTGTCTGGACGTCTGGCTTCAGGCTGTGTCAGGCAAAGCATGAGTGCCCAGAGCAGCCTATCCAGTTCGGGTACCGTCGAGGCCCGAGCAGGTTGATCCTCATCTGGGTTTTCTGGAGAGCCCCACAGGGAAACGTTTTTCTTCCGTTGGGCAGACACTGGGCTGGGTTTTGGTTCCGGAGTTCCTATTCCGGAGGGCTTGTTTGCCAGGAGGGTGAGGAAGGAAGTCTGAAAACACAAGCTAGCGTGAGGTTTGGGACCGAGGGCACGGCAGGCCCACTCTGCAGAGGCTGAATCGAGATCTCCTGCACTGAGGTCATGTCAACTATGAGACGTGCCTCAGGCTAGAGTTCTTATCCAGCATGGCCTCTTCCTGAAGGGTGTGGGGGCTTCATGAGGCCAGAACGTTTTGCCTACGATGGGATTTGTGAACTGCTCCAAAACTGAAGGTTACCTTCTGCACGACAGTCGAGTCCTATTGGATGGTTCCAAGAGGCCCCATATGGAAAGACTCGAGAGCAGGTGTCTAAGCATGGATGCCTGGGAACGGCACCTCATATTCCCACTCTTTAGTCAGGACAAGGCAGGCTCAATCTGCGGGCTCCTGGGTGAGCTACCCAAAGGGGAGAGTTGAAATGGTCTCTCCTGAAGATGAGTCCTACTGTGGCTTGGTGGCCTGGGAGACCTTGGAATGTGGAGGTGGCTCAGGGACTCTGCAGGATTCTCCAACATGAGGTGTTTGACACGGCTCCAACAAGGAAACTTCCCATGTGGAGACGAGAGGAGTTCTGTTCCGTGCCTCAGGAAAGCCCCATACCCTGTTCTTCGAACCAAAGCCTCTGAGGAGTGACACCTGGAAACCAAAGCAAGAGTTGAGACTACGGCCTAAAGGCCTGTCCGGCTCAACCTTCTATCTCTGTTGACATCTGTGTGCATGCATTCATGGATGTAGCTGCCCAGCTTGTGTCGGAATGCCCCTTTGAGTCCAGTGAGGCTCCCAGTAGTGGGATGTCCTCGGAGGCCTTGAGGTTTCTCATATTCTGGAGGTGTGTGGCCAAAGGAATGGACACAGTTTCCCAGGAGAGAGCAGGCACGGTCCTGTGGTATGGCTCCAGAGGACCCAGCCTAGAGGCTGTGTTTGCCAGGGCTGTGGGGACAGATGTCTGAAAAAGCAAACTTCGCTAAGCTAGGGGCCAATGTAATGGCAGGCCTGATCTCTAGTCCGTGAGGGGAGATCCTCTGGAAATCAAAGTAGGGAAGTGGGAGGCAGTCACTCAGGATTTTGTCTCTGGGTGTTGCGTTTACAGTGTCCGGTCAGGGTAGGGGTTGTCTCAGAGGCCGAGGAAGAGCCTTCCTCTCGGGGGTTTGTCCAAGCTCCCAAGTGTTTGTGTTCATTCTGTGGGAATGAAGAGTACTGTTTTCTGCCACAGGGGACCCCCCAGGAGAGGGACTCTAGAGCACAGCAGTGGGTTCCCTCAACTGGAATACACACCATCTAGTTAGTCCTGGGTGCCTATGGGCATGGCAAGCCACATATGCGGGCTCTTGGTCCAGTCACTGAGAGGCGTTACTTGAATAAGGTACTCACGCTGAGGGTCACAATGTGTGTTTGTGCCCAAGGCGGCCCTCACGCTTGGGCGTGGCCTCATGGGCCATGCCGTTTTCTCCTACACTGAAGGTTCGACTCACTGCCAGCTGCAAGGGTTCTTGCCAGGGGGAAGGAGGGGTTCTGACTTGTGCATCAGGTTCCCCCCTGTGCAGGGATTGGAGATAAGGTCTAGGTTCCGATGACTGAAAACCCAGGTTGGGAATGGATGGTGGCCTAAGGCAGTGGCGGGTCCAATGTGCTGGGTGTGCAGCCAGCTGTGTCGGTGTCTGTTGGAAGGTCTGGGCTCAGGCTATTTGCGACAGAGCATCACTGTTTAAGGTAGCCTATGCAATTGGGGTGTTGCCGAGGGCCAAGCAGTTTGATCCTCATTTGGGGTTTCTGGGCAGCGCCATAGACAATGTTTTTCTCCTGGGAGGCAGGCACAGTGCTTCATTGTGGCCCCAGAATTCCCAGTAGGGAGGGTTTGTGGGCCAGGAGTGTGAGGACGGAAGTCTGAAAACACAAGCTAGTGTGAGGATTGGAGCCAAGGGCAGAGCAGGCCCACTCTGCAGAGGCTGAATCAAAATCTCCTGCATCTGAAGTCAAGCTGAGGATCAGACGTTGGCTGAGGCTGGAGTATGTGTCCATGATGGCACCTTCATGAAGTGGGGGCCTCATGAGGCCAAGGAAGTTTTCCCACGCTGAGTTTGGAGGTTGCCCCAAACCACAAGGTTTCCTTCTGCGGGACATTCGAGTCCTGTTGCATGGCTCCAGGACATACCATATGGAAGGACTGGAGAGCAGGGTTCGAAGGATGGATCCCTGTACAGCATGCCTCGCATTCCCATTGGCTATTAGCGACAAGATATGTTTGATCTGCTGCCTCTGGAACACGCGACCCAGGGGGCTGAGTTGAAATGGCCTCTCCTGAGGATGCGTCATAATGTGCGTTTGGGTCCATGGAGACCTTGGAATGTGCTGGTTGTTCGGTGCCCCAGCGGAACTCTCCTACCTGAAGTGTTTGATACATCCCAGTAAGAAAGCTGCCCATGTGGAGATGAGAGAGGTTTGGTTTGGTGCCTCAGAAAAGCCCCATGTGCTGGTCTACGAAAACAGTCCTCTGAGAACGGAAACATGGAAAGCAAAGCTAAGGTTCAGATTAGGGCCTGGGGGCCTGTCCATTTCAACCTTCTGTCTCTGGGGACACTGTCTGAGAGTCTAAGTGGAGATAGTTGCTCCGCTGGTGTCAGAGAGCGCCTCTTAGTCCAGGGTGGCCTATACTATTGATGGCCTCAGGGACCTTGGAGCTTTTCCGTAACCTGTAGGGTTGTGGTCTATGGATTGGGCACACTTTCCTTGGAGAGGGCAGGCACAATCTTTCGCTGTTTGGTCCAGAGACCCTAGCCTGGATGTTGTGTGGGTCCAGGCTGTGGGCACAGAAGTCTGAATACACAAACTCAGCTTATGAGTGGTGCCTAGGGTATGGCCGGCCGGATGTACAGCCCGAGAGGGAGCTCCTGGGCCTCTGAAACAAGGGCGAGTGGGAGGCGTTCCTTCAGGCTTTTGTCTCTGGATGTTGTGTCCGGGATAGCCGTGGATTGGAGCGGTGGCCTCAGGTACTGTGGACGAGTATCCCTCTCTGGGGATTTGTCCCAGCTCCCAAGAGTTTGGGGTCATTTTGTGGGAAGGGTGGAGTCGTGTTGTCTGGCTCATGGGTCTCTCCAAGAAAGGGATTCCAGAGCAGAGCTCCAGGTACGGGCGGGGCGACTGGAAAATTCAAACCGTGGTGAGGATTGGGTGCATAGGGGCTTGGCAAGCCCCATATGTGGGCTCTTGGTCCAGGCCCTGACAGGCCTTTCTTTGACATGGGGCTCATGCTGAGGGTCACAGTGTGAATTTGTGCCCAAGCAGCACTCAAGTTTGGGCGTGGCATCAGGGGCCACGAAGGTTTCTCCCACCCTGAAGGTGTGACTCCATGCCAAGAGCAAGCTTGACAGCCATGGGGAAGGAGGAGTTCTGTTTTGTGCTTGCTATACCCAGCTGTGTGGAGAATTGATATAATGTCTAGGTTCAGATATCTGAAAACCAAGGTTAGGATGAGGTGACGGCATAAGACCATGGCGTGTCCGAAGTGCTGGGTGTGCGGCCAGCTGTCTCCTTGTCTGTCTGGACGTCTGGCTTCAGGCTGTGTCAGGCAGAGCATGAGTGCCCAGAGCAGCCTATCCAGTTCGGGTACCGTCGAGGCCCGAGCAGGTTGATCCTCATCTGGGTTTTCTGGAGAGCCCCACAGGGAAACGTTTTTCTTCCGTTGGGCAGACACTGGGCTGGGTTTTGGTTCCGGAGTTCCTATTCCGGAGGGCTTGTTTGCCAGGAGGGTGAGGAAGGAAGTCTGAAAACACAAGCTAGCGTGAGGTTTGGGACCGAGGGCACGGCAGGCCCACTCTGCAGAGGCTGAATCGAGATCTCCTGCACTGAGGTCATGTCAACTATGAGACGTGCCTCAGGCTAGAGTTCTTATCCAGCATGGCCTCTTCCTGAAGGGTGTGGGGGCTTCATGAGGCCAGAACGTTTTGCCTACGATGGGATTTGTGAACTGCTCCAAAACTGAAGGTTACCTTCTGCACGACAGTCGAGTCCTATTGGATGGTTCCAAGAGGCCCCATATGGAAAGACTCGAGAGCAGGTGTCTAAGCATGGATGCCTGGGAACGGCACCTCATATTCCCACTCTTTAGTCAGGACAAGGCAGGCTCAATCTGCGGGCTCCTGGGTGAGCTACCCAAAGGGGAGAGTTGAAATGGTCTCTCCTGAAGATGAGTCCTACTGTGGCTTGGTGGTCTGGGAGACCTTGGAATGTGGAGGTGGCTCAGGGACTCTGCAGGATTCTCCAACATGAGGTGTTTGACACGGCTCCAACAAGGAAACTTCCCATGTGGAGACGAGAGGAGTTCTGTTCCGTGCCTCAGGAAAGCCCCATACCCTGTTCTTCGAACCAAAGCCTCTGAGGAGTGACACCTGGAAACCAAAGCAAGAGTTGAGACTACGGCCTAAAGGCCTGTCCGGCTCAACCTTCTATCTCTGTTGACATCTGTGTGCATGCATTCATGGATGTAGCTGCTCAGCTTGTGTCGGAATGCCCCTTTGAGTCCAGTGAGGCTCCCAGTAGTGGGATGTCCTCGGAGGCCTTGAGGTTTCTCATATTCTGGAGGTGTGTGGCCAAAGGAATGGACACAGTTTGCCAGGAGAGAGCAGGCACGGTCCTGTGGTATGGCTCCAGAGGACCCAGCCTAGAGGCTGTGTTTGCCAGGGCTGTGGGGACAGATGTCTGAAAAAGCAAACTTGGCTCAGCTAGGGGCCAATGTAATGGCAGGCCTGATCTCTAGTCCGTGAGGGGAGATCCTCTGGAAATCAAAGTAGGGAAGTGGGAGGCAGTCACTCAGGATTTTGTCTCTGGGTGTTGCGTTTACAGTGTCCGGTCAGGGTAGGGGTTGTCTCAGAGGCCGAGGAAGAGCCTTCCTCTCGGGGGTTTGTCCAAGCTCCCAAGTGTTTGTGTTCATTCTGTGGGAATGAAGAGTACTGTTTTCTGCCACAGGGGACCCCCCAGGAGAGGGACTCTAGAGCACAGCAGTGGGTTCCCTCAACTGGAATACACACCATCTAGTTAGTCCTGGGTGCCTAT
This sequence comes from Mustela nivalis, assembly GCF_964662115.1. Lineage (NCBI taxonomy): Eukaryota > Metazoa > Chordata > Mammalia > Carnivora > Mustelidae > Mustela > Mustela nivalis. Next base: position 107,257 of record NW_028134986.1, read on the forward strand.
GGGCATGGCAAGCCACATATGCGGGCTCTTGGTCCAGTCACTGAGAGGCGTTACTTGAATAAGGTACTCACGCTGAGGGTCACAATGTGTGTTTGTGCCCAAGGCGGCCCTCACGCTTGGGCGTGGCCTCATGGGCCATGCCGTTTTCTCCTACACTGAAGGTTCGACTCACTGCCAGCTGCAAGGGTTCTTGCCAGGGGGAAGGAGGGGTTCTGACTTGTGCATCAGGTTCCCCCCTGTGCAGGGATTGGAGATAAGGTCTAGGTTCCGATGACTGAAAACCCAGGTTGGGAATGGATGGTGGCCTAAGGCAGTGGCGGGTCCAATGTGCTGGGTGTGCAGCCAGCTCTGTCGGTGTCTGTTGGAAGGTCTGGGCTCAGGCTATTTGCGACAGAGCATCACTGTTTAAGGTAGCCTATGCAATTGGGGTGTTGCCGAGGGCCAAGCAGTTTGATCCTCATTTGGGGTTTCTGGGCAGCGCCATAGACAATGTTTTTCTCCTGGGAGGCAGGCACAGTGCTTCATTGTGGCCCCAGAATTCCCAGTAGGGAGGGTTTGTGGGCCAGGAGTGTGAGGACGGAAGTCTGAAAACACAAGCTAGTGTGAGGATTGGAGCCAAGGGCAGAGCAGGCCCACTCTGCAGAGGCTGAATCAAAATCTCCTGCATCTGAAGTCAAGCTGAGGATCAGACGTTGGCTGAGGCTGGAGTATGTGTCCATGATGGCCCCTTTCATGAAGTGGGGGCCTCATGAGGCCAAGGAAGTTTTCCCACGCTGAGTTTGGGGGTTGCCCCAAACCACAAGGTTTCCTTCTGCGGGACATTCGAGTCCTGTTGCATGGCTCCAGGACATACCATATGGAAGGACTGGAGAGCAGGGTTCGAAGGATGGATCCCTGTACAGCATGCCTCGCATTCCCATTGGCTATTAGCGACAAGATATGTTTGATCTGCTGCCTCTGGAACACGCGACCCAGGGGGCTGAGTTGAAATGGCCTCTCCTGAGGATGCGTCATAATGTGCGTTTGGGTCCATGGAGACCTTGGAATGTGCTGGTTGTTCGGTGCCCCAGCGGAACTCTCCTACCTGAAGTGTTTGATACATCCCAGTAAGAAAGCTGCCCATGTGGAGATGAGAGAGGTTTGGTTTGGTGCCTCAGAAAAGCCCCATGTGCTGGTCTACGAAAACAGTCCTCTGAGAACGGAAACATGGAAAGCAAAGCTAAGGTTCAGATTAGGGCCTGGGGGCCTGTCCATTTCAACCTTCTGTCTCTGGGGACACTGTCTGAGAGTCTAAGTGGAGATAGTTGCTCCGCTGGTGTCAGAGAGCGCCTCTTAGTCCAGGGTGGCCTATACTATTGATGGCCTCAGGGACCTTGGAGCTTTTCCGTAACCTGTAGGGTTGTGGTCTATGGATTGGGCACACTTTCCTTGGAGAGGGCAGGCACAATCTTTCGCTGTTTGGTCCAGAGACCCTAGCCTGGATGTTGTGTGGGTCCAGGCTGTGGGCACAGAAGTCTGAATACACAAACTCAGCTTATGAGTGGCGCCTAGGGTATGGCCGGCCGGATGTACAGCCCGAGAGGGAGCTCCTGGGCCTCTGAAACAAGGGCGAGTGGGAGGCGTTCCTTCAGGCTTTTGTCTCTGGATGTTGTGTCCGGGATAGCCGTGGATTGGAGCGGTGGCCTCAGGTACTGTGGACGAGTATCCCTCTCTGGGGATTTGTCCCAGCTCCCAAGAGTTTGGGGTCATTTTGTGGGAAGGGTGGAGTCGTGTTGTCTGGCTCATGGGTCTCTCCAAGAAAGGGATTCCAGAGCAGAGCTCCAGGTACGGGCGGGGCGACTGGAAAATTCAAACCGTGGTGAGGATTGGGTGCATAGGGGCTTGGCAAGCCCCATATGTGGGCTCTTGGTCCAGGCCCTGACAGGCCTTTCTTTGACATGGGGCTCATGCTGAGGGTCACAGTGTGAATTTGTGCCCAAGCAGCACTCAAGTTTGGGCGTGGCATCAGGGGCCACGAAGGTTTCTCCCACCCTGAAGGTGTGACTCCATGCCAAGAGCAAGCTTGACAGCCATGGGGAAGGAGGAGTTCTGTTTTGTGCTTGCTATACCCAGCTGTGTGGAGAATTGATATAATGTCTAGGTTCAGATATCTGAAAACCAAGGTTAGGATGAGGTGACGGCATAAGACCATGGCGTGTCCGAAGTGCTGGGTGTGCGGCCAGCTGTCTCCTTGTCTGTCTGGACGTCTGGCTTCAGGCTGTGTCAGGCAGAGCATGAGTGCCCAGAGCAGCCTATCCAGTTCGGGTACCGTCGAGGCCCGAGCAGGTTGATCCTCATCTGGGTTTTCTGGAGAGCCCCACAGGGAAACGTTTTTCTTCCGTTGGGCAGACACTGGGCTGGGTTTTGGTTCCGGAGTTCCTATTCCGGAGGGCTTGTTTGCCAGGAGGGTGAGGAAGGAAGTCTGAAAACACAAGCTAGCGTGAGGTTTGGGACCGAGGGCACGGCAGGCCCACTCTGCAGAGGCTGAATCGAGATCTCCTGCACTGAGGTCATGTCAACTATGAGACGTGCCTCAGGCTAGAGTTCTTATCCAGCATGGCCTCTTCCTGAAGGGTGTGGGGGCTTCATGAGGCCAGAACGTTTTGCCTACGATGGGATTTGTGAACTGCTCCAAAACTGAAGGTTACCTTCTGCACGACAGTCGAGTCCTATTGGATGGTTCCAAGAGGCCCCATATGGAAAGA